>NW_013853503.1:0-358 GCF_000517525.1 Limulus polyphemus
AATTAACATTGTGTGTTTGTTTTCGGATCCACTATCATCTCTCACACTAACTAACATTGTGTGTTTATTTTCGGATCCACTATAATCTCTCACACTAATTAACAGCGTATGTTTGTTTTCGGATCCACTATTATCTCTCACAATAATTAACAGCGTATGTTTGTTTCGGATCCACTATCATCTCTCATAATAATTAACATTGTATGTTTGTTTTCGAATCCACTATCATCTCTCACACTAATTAACATTGTGTGTTTGTTTTCGGATCCACTATCATCTCTCATAATAATTAACATTGTGTGTTTGTTTTCGGATTCACTATAATCTCTCACACTAATTAACAGCGTATGTTTGTTTT
>NW_013853504.1:0-358 GCF_000517525.1 Limulus polyphemus
ATTACCTAATGAAGAGTAAACCTGAGTAACTCGAGGCTATTGTATGAGCTATTATCTAATCAAGAGTAAAGCTGAGTTACTCGGAACTACTGTATAAGATATTACCTAATCAAGAGGTAAAACTGAGTTACTAGGGCTACTGTATAAGATATTACCTAATCAAGAGTAAAACTGAGTTACTCGGGGCTACTGTATAAGATATTACCTAATCAAGAGTAAAACTGAGTTACTCGGGGCTACTGTATAAGATATTACCTAATCAAGAGTAAAACTGAGTTACTCAGGGCTAATGTATAAGATATTACCTAATCAAGAGTAAAGTTGAGTTACTCGGTTTTACTGTATAAGATATTACCTA
>NW_013853505.1:0-358 GCF_000517525.1 Limulus polyphemus
TTTCTAACTTATACTACTTCGGCCGATTTTCTTACTTTTTCCTTCTTTCTTTATTCTAACTAACCTTTTGTTAGCTACTCCAAAAATCCTCGAGACTGCGCCAGCTGTAACTGGTTAGTGCTCAGGTGAGCTTAATTGTTGGAGTTTTAATTAAAACCAACCTGTACACCAAATTTATTTGTTGGAGGATTTGGCGGGACGAGTGGGGCCACAAGTCGCTAACTCCAGGAGTTTACAGTTAGAGTAAAGAATATGAGTCTCAGACCAACAATACTATTCACCAATAACTTTTATTAATCTTTACTACACTTGATATCATAGTTAATATTTAACTCTTTAACATTTAACCATTAATAAC
>NW_013853506.1:0-358 GCF_000517525.1 Limulus polyphemus
GTCCCATCAGGGGACAATTTTGGATCTGAAATACTCTTACAAAAAAAAATGTAAAACTTTAGTTTGAAATTGTAGATTATGTATAAAAAAACTATTAAATTTGCAAAAATTTAACATTCTTCAGATTTTTGACATTGAATGGTTAAATGTGTACTGAAAAAATGGTAAATTTCAAAAACTCTTGTTTTTGGAGTCTTCTGGCTCAGACATGCATATATTCTTTTTACATATAATAAACGTTAAAATACTATTACATGGTTATAATATCCTCACAGTCAAAAAGTGCAGTTTGTTACTCCTCTAATACTGCATCCAATGAATATTAAAACTATGACAGTACTTGAAGGTAACAGTTAGT
>NW_013853507.1:0-357 GCF_000517525.1 Limulus polyphemus
CTGTTACACTGCTGGTGTTGTCTTGTTCTTATTGTGTCAAATAACTATAGCTCTATTACTATCAGATATTTCATATATTCTTAATGTTACATCTGTTACACTACTGATGTAGTCTTGTTATTATAGTGTCAAATAACTATAGCTATATTACTATCGGTTATTTGATATATTCTTCATGTGACATCTGTTACACTGCTGATGGAGTCTTGTTATTATTGTGTCAAATAACTATAGCGTTATTACTACCAGATATTTGATATATCCTTGATGTGACATCTGTTACACTGCTGATGTAGTCTTGTTATTATTGTGTCAAATAACTATAGCTTTATTACTATCAGATATTTGATATCTGTT
>NW_013853508.1:0-356 GCF_000517525.1 Limulus polyphemus
ATATCGTTAAATCTGTGTCTTCTTATTGACAGTACACAGTATCGTTAAATCTTGTGTCTTCTTATTGATAGTACACAGTATTGTTAAATCTTGTGTCTTCTTATTGACAGTACACAGTATTGTTAAATCTTGTGTATTCTTATGAAAGTACACAGTATCGTTAAATCGTGTGTCTTCTTATTGGCAGTACACAGTATCGTTAAATCTTGTGTCTTCTTATTGACAGTACACAGTATCGTTAAATCTTGTGTCTTCTTATTGACAGTACACAGTATCGTTAAATCTTGTGTCTTCTTATTGAGATACACAGTATCGTTAAATCTTGTGTCTTCTTATTGACAGTACACAGTATCGTT
>NW_013853509.1:0-358 GCF_000517525.1 Limulus polyphemus
TAGGAGATACATGTTGCGGTACACGAGACGTGACCCAGATTTCTACACAGTAGTAGATATATGTTGTGGTGCACGAGACGTGACCCAGATTTCTACACAGTAGTAGATACGTGCTGTAGTGCACGAGACGTGGCCCAGATTTCTACATAGTAGTAAATACATGTTGTGGTGCACGAGACGTGGCCCTGATTTGTATACAGTAGTAGATACATGTTGTGGTACACGAGACGTGGCCCAGATTTCTATGCAGTAGTAGATAGATGTTGTGGTGCACGAGACGTGGCCCAGATTTCTACACAGTAGTAAATACATGTTGTGGTACACGAGACGTGGCCCAGATTTCTACACAGTAGTATAT
>NW_013853510.1:0-357 GCF_000517525.1 Limulus polyphemus
AGTTAGTCTTAGCAAATGAAACTAAGTAAGAAAAATAATATTTATAAATATTAAGTTACCCTGGTATTTATAACAATTT
Source organism: Limulus polyphemus (assembly GCF_000517525.1). Taxonomy (NCBI): domain Eukaryota; kingdom Metazoa; phylum Arthropoda; class Merostomata; order Xiphosura; family Limulidae; genus Limulus; species Limulus polyphemus. The sequence continues at coordinate 80 of NW_013853510.1, forward strand.
TTAAGCCTATTGGTTTCAATGGTTTACCAGTTTTCAGCATTTAGACATTAATTTTTTTGAAAAATGGAAGTACAACAAAGTATTCCTTGATAAGAAATTTACTAAGACCTGTAAAATTTCGTCCATTATAAGTCTAAGTTAGTTTTGAATAGGTTAAACTATTACCTTAAAGGTTCCAGATAACACGTTTTTTATTGGTAACTTGTTTTTTATACTGATTTCATAGACAATAAATACTTCAGTTTCAGAGTTTGCTGAATAATCTATGGAGAGAAAAT
>NW_013853511.1:0-357 GCF_000517525.1 Limulus polyphemus
ACACAGTATTGTTAAATCTTGTGTCTTTTTATAGATAGTACACAGTATTGCTAAATCGTTTGTCATCTTATTGAGAGTACACAGTATCGTTAAATATTGTGTCTTCTTGTTGACAGTACACAGTATCGTTAAATCTTGTGTTTTCTTATTAACAGTACACAGTATCGTTAAATCTTGTGTATTCTTATTGACAGTACACAGTATTGTTAAATCTTGTGTCTTCTTATTGATAGAACGCAGTATTGTTAAATCTTGTGTCTTCTTATTGACAGTACACAGTATCGTTAAATATTGCGTCTTTTTATTGATAGTACACAGTATTGTTAAATCGTGTGTCTTCTTATTGACAGTACACAG
>NW_013853512.1:0-353 GCF_000517525.1 Limulus polyphemus
GTTTTAAAAACATAATCTTTTCACTCAACAGATAGTTGCAGTTCATCAAAGTTTTAAAACCTAATCTTTTCACTCAACTTAGTTGAAGTCCACCAAAGTTTTAAAACATAGTCTTTACACTCAACAGACAGTTGAAGTCCACCAAAGTTTTAAACCCTAATCTTTTCACTCAACAGACAGTTGAAGTCCATCACAGTTTTAAACCCTAATCTTTTCACTCAACTTAGTTGAAGTCCACCAAAGTTTTAAAACATAGTCTTTACACTCAACAGACAGTTGAAGTCCACCAAAGTTTTAAACCCAATCTTTTCACTCAACTTAGTTGAAGTCCACCTAAAGTTTTAAACATAGTC
>NW_013853513.1:0-359 GCF_000517525.1 Limulus polyphemus
TAAAGTTGTCTATTGTTACTACACATAGTAATGTGGAGGGTTCATTTTAAACTTAACAATAACTGACATCTCAGAAACTACTTAAAGTTGTCTATTGTTATTACACATAGTAATGTGGAGGGTTCATTTTATCTTAACAATAACTGACATCTCAGAAACTACTTAAAGTTGTCTATTGTTACTACACATAGTAATGTGGAGGGTTCATTTTATCTTAACAATAACTGACATCTCAGAAACTACTTAAAGTTGTCTATTGCTACTACACATAGCAATGTGGAGGGTTTCATTTTATCTCAACAATAACTGACATCTCAGAAACTACTTAAAGTTGTCTATTGTTACTACATATAAATAAC
>NW_013853514.1:0-358 GCF_000517525.1 Limulus polyphemus
ATGTAAATATGCAGGTATGCAACGAACGTTCTTTAAAAGATTTCGAGAAGATCCGTAAAAATGGAACGAAGTACTGGTACAAAACGCAAAACGTTCCATAACTCCTTTAAAACAAACAGTAAGAAGGTAAAACTCTGCATATTACTACGCAAAGTTAAAGTGTACCTACATACCTAATTTGGTGAAGAATCATCCTCTGGTAACAAGAAATCGAGAAACAATCAGTAACCAAAAGTTTCACTGCAGTACACATACGCTTTCAGAAAAGCCAATAAAAGAGTAACATAAAACGACCAAAAATTCGCAAAAATGATAATACAAGGCTAGAATTTTGCATGTAAATACGCAAGAATGCAAC
>NW_013853515.1:0-357 GCF_000517525.1 Limulus polyphemus
TGACTTCAGTAGATCTCTTATCATAAGTTAACTTCATCGAATCAGCAGACGTTTTCAAGTTTGAAAGCACTTGATGGTGGATATCATCCATTCTTTCCGATAACACTTTCACAAACTCTGACACATTCTCAGGCAACTCTTCATAAGGTGGACGTCCTGTTAACAGATTCACTGGCCACCGAAGTTCCCGACCAAACATCAACTTTGCTGGAGTGTATCCAGTGGTTTCATGCTCTGCTGTCCTATAGGCCATCAATAGTGGAGGGAGTAAGACATCCCAGTCATCTTGGCGGCTATACAAAACTTTGCCAATGTCCCAGTGTCCAGTTGTACTTTTCTACCATCCCATCAGACTGT
>NW_013853516.1:0-358 GCF_000517525.1 Limulus polyphemus
AGAAACTAAAAAAAATAAGAAGATACCTGGAGAAGATGAAGTCTGTCCAAAGATTCTGACAGCTGGAGACTAGATTTTATAACAAAGTAAAAAAGTAGAACAGCATGCTATATGGGGTCTCCATAGCCTTTGAAAAGGACTTTGACAGCCTACATAGTGAGTCTTTGTGGAAAATCTTACTACATTATAGGATCCCACAGGAGATCGTCAATGTCATCAAAAGATTGTATGATGACAACAAGTGTAAGGCGATTTGTGACAACCATTTTGTAGACAGCTACAATGTGAATGGTGAGGTGAAGCAGGACTGTATTTTGTCTCCCTTCCTATTCATTCTGGTTGTGGACTGGCTTATAAG
>NW_013853517.1:0-355 GCF_000517525.1 Limulus polyphemus
AATACAGCTAAGAAGGAACTTGAACGTCGTTTTCTACATGGTTAACAAACTGTGTTGTATAATAGCTTACCAGGCAATACCTGTCATGCGCAGTGTATTTTACGCTAACTTTCTTCACTTGTAGCATTTTGAATATATATTATAAGGTCTATCTGGAAATATAGGTTTATTATATTCACAACAAAGTGTCTGAGCAGCATTTTCTGTGTTAGTGAAGTTGTGTAGGCTCACATATCGCTGAACTAAACAGAAAATAATTCGAGTTTTTATTTTTACTTTACTTATTTTTAGTATACTCAGTTAAGAAAATTTGGAACAAGAATTCAGATCAAATAGTATAAATTTAGCTTTACTA
>NW_013853518.1:0-732 GCF_000517525.1 Limulus polyphemus
TGAATTGTAAGGTAACATTAGCTACTATGGATGAATTGTAAGGTAACACTAGCTATTAAACCTGAATGAATTGTAAGGTAATACTAGCTACTATCCAAGCTGAGTGAATTGTAAGGTAACACTAGCTTTACAATTCATCCAGATGGGATAGTGCTTGGATAGTAGCTAGTGTTACTTTACAATTCATTCAGCTTGGATAATAGCTTGTATTACCTGCTTGGATAGAAGCTAGTGTTATCTTACAATTCATTCATCTTCGATAGTATCTTGTATTACCTTACAATTCATTCAGCGTGGATAGTAGCTAGTGTTACCTTACAATTCCTCCAGATGGGATAGTAGCTAGTATTACCTTACAATTCATTCAGCTTCGATAGAAGCTAGTATTACCTTACAATTCATTCAGCTTGGATAGTAGATAGTGTTACCTTACAATTCATTCAGTTTGGATAGTAGCTAATGTTACATTTCAATTCATTCAGCTTGGATAGTAGATACTGTTACATTACAATTCATTCAAGTTAGGTAGTAACTAGTATTACCTTACAATTCATTCAGCTTGGATAGTAGTTGAATGAATTGTAAGGTAACAAAAGCTACTATCCAAGCTGAATGAATTGTAAGGGAATACTAGCTACTATCCAAGCTGAATGAATTGTAAGGTAACACTAGCTTCTATCCAAGCTGAATGAATTTTAAGGTAAAACTAGCTACTTTGCAAGCTGAATGAAA
>NW_013853519.1:0-356 GCF_000517525.1 Limulus polyphemus
GTTAAATCTTGTGTCTTTTTATTGATAGTACACATTATTGTTAAATCTTGTGTCTTCTTATTGACAGTACATAGTATCGTTAATTCTTCTGTCTTCTTATTGACAGTACACAGTATCGTTAACTCTTGTGTCTTCTTATTGACAGTACACAGTATTGTTAAATCTTATGTCTTCTTATTGACAGTACACATTATCGTTGAATATTGTGTCTTCTTATTGACAGTACACAGTATTGTTAAATCTTGTGTCTTCTTATTGACAGGACACATTATTGTTAAATCTTGTGTTTTCTTTCTTGACAGTACACATTATCGTTGAATATTGTGTCTTCTTATTGACAGTACAAATTATTGTTA
>NW_013853520.1:0-358 GCF_000517525.1 Limulus polyphemus
GGACGGGGATGCGAACCCGCGACCCGCAGTCGAGCGTCCTAACCACCTGGCCATGCCGGGCACTGGAATTATGTATTTACTAATGCTTGTAGGATTTTGTTAACACTAACATGTGATTTTTCAGAAGAAGCAACAGTTTTATTGAACTTTAAATCTTCTTTGAAGGTCCCGGATTAAAGTAATTGATATCAGTAGGCGGTGTGTGAACAGTGTCACGTGGTGGTGTGTGAATAGTGTTAGTTGGTTGTTGGAGTCCCCGTCACATGGTAGTGTGAACAATGTTGATGTTGGAGTCCCCGTCACATGGTAGTGTGAACAGTGTTGGTTGTTGGAGTCCCCGTCACATGGTAGTGTGAAC
>NW_013853521.1:0-788 GCF_000517525.1 Limulus polyphemus
TTTTTTGTGCTTACGGCTGTCCAATAATGTAAGAAACTATTAGTTCTAAGCTATTGAGCCAATGTCTTGTTGCAACCAATTGTTTCATTTTTTTTAATTAAGATGTTTCCTGGAAGACACATAACGTTAAGGTATAGAAAGTGGCCCCCCAGTGGCACAGCGGTATGCCTGCGTACTTACAACGCTAGAATCCGGGTTTCGATACTCGTGGTGGGCAGAGCACCGATAGCCCATTGTGTAGCTTTGTGCTTAATTACAAACAAACAAACTATAGAAAGTGCGTGAAAGTTAAAACCGAGAAGCTTCGTGGAGTATCTTGAAACAAGAGCACAATATAAATATGAGTTATCAGTAATGATTGAGTTCAGTTAGTTCAGATTTAGAAAAATAATTCAATGATAGAAAAGAGAGTTATTGTGTTTATTTTGATGCTAAGTTACTCGATCAAATATCCGTGAAATTCCACAAGTAAGTTTATAAGTTTAGGTCTATATTCTTTTCGGAGCTTATATTGAAAAGATTATTCAATTGAAATTTTACATACAGGTGAACATGGCTGTAGTATACGTTTATTGAATAAATACATTAATTTGTTATCATTACATAAATTGAAATTGGTATTATCTAACTAAACAGTGCAATAAACGCCATATAATAGAACACATTTCAAAAGTGGTGGTAGCTATAGGAATATTTTGATGAAAATATAGTAGATCTTAGAGTAAACTTCAACTTTCAACCCTGAAGTGAAATGGCTAACAAAGCTCTGTTTTTATATTAATGGTAGA
>NW_013853522.1:0-527 GCF_000517525.1 Limulus polyphemus
GTTTGTTTGTTGTTAAGCGCAAAACTAAAGAATGAGCTAAGAATTTAACGAATATTCTAATATCAAACAATTGTATATATATTAACCCTGATAAAGACGAAACGTTGGTTGAAATATTTTGTAGTTATCAGAATTATAAAGGTCGTTTTTTTCTAAACTTTTATCAAAATCAAAGTGTGTAAAGAATCAGCTATGCCCACCATGACTGTAGAAATACGGTTTATAGCTTTGTAAACGTTACTTTGTGCTATCCTTCCTTTCAAAAAAACCTTCCTTCTTCCAGGAATGTGATAGTTGGATAATCTCGTTACCAGCAACACCATTTAAAATTTCATTAGGGGTTGATGGGTTGGGAAAAGTTTGTTGGAAATCCAGGGGATTTAGGCTGCTGGACGTTCTTATTTTTTTAAGGGTTAACACATGAAAAATCAGATTATTTTGGAAGATATTGCTTTGATTACTTTCGAAAATTATTTAATAACCGTTTAAACAACAAACGAGACAAACTACCATTTTTTTTTTGTTAT
>NW_013853523.1:0-358 GCF_000517525.1 Limulus polyphemus
GTCCACGGGGAGATACATGCAAGTTTGCGGTTTCACATTTTGTGTTTTGCAGTTTTTATTGACGTTTTTGAGTTTTTACCACTACTTCGCCCCCTGTTGATGGACCTTAACTAAATATGGTATGGAATTCATTGGGTCCACGGGGAGATACATGCAAGTTTGCGGTTTCATATTTTGTGTTTTGCAGTTTTTATTGACGTTTTTGAGTTTTTACGATTACATATAAGGGAAACAACTTTTCATGTCCTTAGATAACCTTTCATTAATCATGAATTTACATATCTTCCTTCCAGGTGACGGGTACTCCAGCTAGTAATAAATTAATCATTCAGTTTAAATTGCTCATTGTTTGTGATTC
>NW_013853524.1:0-358 GCF_000517525.1 Limulus polyphemus
AATTTCTAATGGCTCAAGTCACATGACAAGAGAGCTAATATATTTCTCACAGAAAAAATTATTTCTCAGCTGTTCACATGAAATTATTCTGTGTTCTTCCATATATTATCTACTTAATGAAATAAAAATTGTGGACCAGTAGCATTGATGTAAAGTATTAGGGCTAACATAGAAAGACAGTTGATGGCAAAAAAAAAATTTACACGGGTGAGTGATATATTTTTTGTTTTTCTTATCTATTCTTTATTGATTATTATCAAAGTAACTAAAAATGTAAAAATTAGAAACTTTTAGGCTAAGTTAGATAATATATATAAGAAAATAACGATAATACTGTAAGAAAGAAAATCACAAAAAA
>NW_013853525.1:0-857 GCF_000517525.1 Limulus polyphemus
GCCCAATAATGCATAATTTCATTTGATAAACACGTTTATATTAAATGGTAATTTATAATCAGTCACAAGAACGTCGAATCTGAATCACTTGAAAAAAAACACTGGGGTGCTTAACTTTTTTCCAGGTGTATATATATATAGATCATTTCACCGATCATTTCACGCAACATGAACGTTACAAACCTGCTTCTCGCCCGTAGTAATGGCACAGAACACCAAAAGAATGGCCGTAACCGAACGTTCTTTTATCCAGCACTCCCTGTTCTGCATACAAAGTGTTTAGTTCATGGGCGATGTCACTACATTTTCTCCCAGCCTTGATCAGTTCCAGTCCTTTCCTGTAAACTTGACTGTTTGTCATTGCATTTTGTTCATTTAAATTTTACTTGGAGAATCACCTGACAGAGACAAATCACACAAGAATCGAGATTTAAAACCTGCCCAGTTACGAAAAAGAAAACGAAGAAGCGATATTTTTCTTTTGAGTAAGTTCGAAACAACTTAGGAGTGTTATTTATTCATTATTATTATTCTAACTAGATAAACTTTTCATCAATTTTGTTCGTCTATTGTTTTATATAAGCCATAAAATTGTGTTATTATAATCTAAACTTTATTTTGTATCAGATATTTCGCGGCGTTGGAAAGGACCTTGTTCTTCGACCATGTTTCGGATGAACACTTGAAATATTGGGAAGCTAACATAAACCCGCCCCCCAGTGGCACAGCGGTATGTCTGCGGACTTACAATACTAAAAACCGGGTTTCGATAGTCGTGGTGGGAAGAGCACAGATAGCCCATTGTGTAGCTTTGTGCTTAACTTCAAACAACAACATTACTCATTAATCTCACTTTG
>NW_013853526.1:0-435 GCF_000517525.1 Limulus polyphemus
TATATAGGAGTATATCATATCACATAGTAAACCAGACATATCAATGTAGTGACATGATATGTAGGAGTATACCATATCACATAGTAAACTAGACATATCAATGTAGTGACATAATATATATAGGATTATATCATATCACATAGTAAACCAGACATATCAATGTGGTGACATAATATATATAGGAGTATATCATATCACATAGTAAACCAGACACAACAATGTAATGACATGATATATATAGGAGTATACCATATCACATAGTAAACCAGACATATCAATGTAGTGACATGATATATAGGAGTATACCATATCACATAGTAAACTAGACATATCAATGTAATGACATGATATATATAGGAGTATATCATATCACATAGTAAACCAGACATATCAATGTAATGACATGATATATAGGAGTATACCATATCACATAGT
>NW_013853527.1:0-358 GCF_000517525.1 Limulus polyphemus
GGAATATAATACTCGAACTTTTGGGATCAATATTTAGCCGAAGTTCAGTAACTAAATAGGATGCCATTTACCTTAACACTTTTATAATACTGTCGATAAGCAAGGACGGATTCGTTTATTTTCTGTTTCTCGCTATTGAAAGTAAAGGTTCACGCTGAAGTGTCCGATCCAATATTGATAGGTATTTAGGTTTAATAACTCAGGGGTGGTCAGAATTAAAGTTATTTCCCTTCGCATCTTTCTTGGTTTGTTGGTAATTTTAGTGGTGCTTGTAGTAAAAGGCGAGGCTTCCGTGCAGTTTGAGGTGACATGCCGTGGTCGAGCGAGAGGATAGGCTGTGCAGCGCATGCGTCATTGT
>NW_013853528.1:0-357 GCF_000517525.1 Limulus polyphemus
GTGTCCTGTCAATAAGAAGATACATGATTTATCAATACTGTGTACTGTCAATAAGAAGACACAAAATTTAACAAAATTGTATCCTGTCAATAAGAAGATAAAGGATCTATCAATACTGTGTACTGTCAATAAGAAGACATAATATTTAACGATACTGTGTACTATCATAACAAGTCATAAGATTTAATGATACTGGGTACTATCAATAACAAGCCACAAGATTTAACAATACTGTGTCCTGTCAATAAGAAGACACAGGATTTATCAATAATGTGTACTGTCAATAAGAAGAAACCTTAATTTAACAATACTGTGTCCTGTCAATAAGAAGAAAAAGGATTTATCAATACTGTTTAC
>NW_013853529.1:0-357 GCF_000517525.1 Limulus polyphemus
GGATACTCCAATGATCCAAAAGAGTGCTTTTAAAAGGATATTCCAATGATCCAACAAGAGTGCTTTTAAAAGGATATTCCAATGCCCAACAAGAGTGCTTTTAAAAGGATACTCCAATGATCCAACAAAAAATATTTTAAAAGGATACTCCAATGATCCAACAAGAATGCTTTTAAAATGATACTCCAATGATACAAAAAGAGTGCTTTTAAAAGGATACTCCAATGATCCAAAAAGAGTGCTTTTAAAAGGATATTCCAATGATCCAACAAGAGTGCTTTTAAAAGGATATTCCAATGCCCAACAAGAGTGCTTTTAAAAGGATACTCCAATGATCCAACAAAAAATATTTTAAAA
>NW_013853530.1:0-358 GCF_000517525.1 Limulus polyphemus
TCCCAGGACTGTATCCACTATGTAGATTGAAGTAGCTTATCCCAGGACTGTACCCGCTACATAGATTGAAGTAGCTTCTCCTAGGATTGTACCCATTACGTAGATTGAAGTAGCTTCTCCCAGGATTGTACCCACTAGGTAGATTGATGTAGCTTATCCCAGAACTGTACCCATTACGTAGATTGAAATAGCTTATCCCAGGAGTGTACCCATTACGTAGATTGAAGTAGATTCTCCAGGATTGTACCCACTAGGTAGATTGATGTAGCTTATCCCAGGACTGTACCTACAACGTAGATTGAAGTAGCTTATCCCAGAACTGTACCCATTAAATAGATTGAAGTAGTTTCTCCCAGGA
>NW_013853531.1:0-672 GCF_000517525.1 Limulus polyphemus
CATTACAAGCAGTAGTATGTATTCTCCTACTGCTTCTATCTTGACAGTGATCACATTACAAGCAGTAGTATGTATTCTCCTACTGCTGCTATCTTGACAGTGATCACATTACAAGCAGTAGTATGTATTCTCCTACTGTTTCTATCTTGACAGTGATCACATTACAAGCAGTAGTATGTATTCTCCTACTGCTGCTATCTTGACAGTGATCACACTACAAGCAGTAGTATGTATCCTACTATTGTTGCAGTTGTGCTGGTGATTAAATTACAAGCAGTAGTGTATCCTACCATTGTTGCTGTTGTGCTGGTGATTACATTACAAGCAGTAGTATGTATCCTACCATTGTTGCAGTTGTGCTGGTGATTACATTACAAGCAGTAGTATGTATTCTACCATTGTTACTGTTGTGCTGGTGATTAAGTTACAAGCAGCAGTATGTATCCTACTATTGTTGCAGTTGTGCTGGTGATCACATTACAAGCAGTAGCATGTACCCAACCATTCTTGCCATTGTGCTGGTGATTACATTACAATCAGTAGCATGTATCCTACCATTGTTGCTGTTGTGCTGGTGATCACATTACAAGCAGTAGTATGTATTCTACCATTGTTCCTGTTGTGCTGGTGATCACATTACAAGCAGTAGTATGTATCCTACTATTGTTGTCT
>NW_013853532.1:0-358 GCF_000517525.1 Limulus polyphemus
AAAAGACATTAGTATAAAGTGAAACTCAGGTTCGACATCTGACAACAAAGGATGTTGGTATAAAGTAAAACAGAGGTTCTACATCTTACAACAAAGGATGTTGGTAGAAAGTAAAATACAGGTTCCACAACTGACAACAAAAGACATTAGTATAAAGTGAAACACAGGCTCTACATCTGACAACAAAGGATGTTGGTATACAAGTGAAACACAGGTTCTACATCTGACAACAAAGAATGTTGGTATAAAGTAAAACACAGGTTCTACATCTGAAAACAAAGGATGTTGGTAGAAAGTAAAATACAGGTTCTACATCTTAAAACAAAGGATGTTGGTAGAAAGTAAAACACAGGTTCCA
>NW_013853533.1:0-358 GCF_000517525.1 Limulus polyphemus
AGATCTCTGCTTTACAGTAGAAGAGTAACACTACATGTTTATTTAAAAGTCACGATCCATCTAGATCCCTGCTTTACAGTATAAGAGTAACACTACATGGTTATTCAAAAGTCACGATCCATCCAGATCTCTGCTTTACAGTATAAGAGTAAACATTACAAGGTTATTCAAAAGTCACGATCCATCTAGATCTGTACTTTATAGTGGAAGAGTAACACTACATGGTTATTTAAAAGTCACGATCCATCTAGATCTCTGCTTTACAGTATAAGAGTCACATTACAAGGTTATTCAAAAGTCACGATCCATCTAGATCTCTAGTTTACAGTATAAGAGTAAAAAAAGTCACGATCCTTCC
>NW_013853534.1:0-357 GCF_000517525.1 Limulus polyphemus
GTTGCTCTAGAACTCAGGTATGTAACTCAAAATCAATCTGAAGTCTACAGGGCTAGGTTTAGGACTAGAGTCGGTGCTAAAGGGGAGAGCCTGCAAGAGATGGCACAGGATTTGGAAAGTATGGCACACAAAGCCTAACCAACTGCACCACCCGATGTCCTTAAGCTGTTGCTGAGGGATCATTTTGTAAATACCTTGGACAGTCCACAATTGAAGATACAAGTAAAGCAAGCACACACCCTCTACTACGCAGGATGCAATGGCCAGAGCTCTTGAAATCGAATCCTACGTTAAGTCCAGCACAGAGGTACCAAGGTTGGTAAAGTCATCAGGATTCAAGGCCAGAAAAGGGCAGCT
>NW_013853535.1:0-358 GCF_000517525.1 Limulus polyphemus
AAGCATCTAAAATTTTATACAAACTAATGTGACTAAGCATCTAAAATTTTGTACAAACTAATGTGACTAAGCATCTAAAATTTTATACAAACTAATGTGACTAAACATCCAAAATTTTATACAAACTAATGTGACTAAACATCTAAAATTCTATACAAACTAATGTGACTAAGCATCTAAAATTTTGTACAAACTAATATGACTAAGCATCTAAAATTTTATACAAACTAATGTGACTAAACATCTAAAATTTTATACAAACTAATGTGACTAAACATCCAAAATTTTATACAAACTAATGTGACTAAACATCCAAAATGTTGTACAAACTGATGTGACTAAGCATCCACAAAATTTT
>NW_013853536.1:0-358 GCF_000517525.1 Limulus polyphemus
CCATAAATGCATGACCAAAGTCGGGTGTAGTTGAAATTGCCATAAATGCATGACCAAAGTCGAGTATAGTTGAAATTGTCATAAATGCATGACCAAAGTCGGGTATAGTTGAAATTGCCATAAATGCATGACCAAAGTCAGGTGTAGTTGAAATTGCCATAGATGCATGACCAAAGTCGGGTATAGTTGAAATTATCATAAATGCATGACCAAAGTCGGGTGTAGTTGAAATTGCCATAAATGCATGACCAAAGTCGGGTGTAGTTGAAATTGCCATAAATGCATGACCAAAGTCGGGTGTAGTTGAAATTGCCATAAATGCATGACCAAAGTCAGGTGTAGTTGAAATTGTCATAAA
>NW_013853537.1:0-581 GCF_000517525.1 Limulus polyphemus
GTTATTAAACATCTTACCAAAGTGTGGATCTACAGTGTAGTCAACTACAATTAATTGTTATTAAACATCTTACCAAAGTGTGGATCTTCTGTGTTTGTCAACTAGAATCAACTGTTACTAAACATCTTACCAAACTGTGGATCTGCAGTGTAGTAAATTACAATTAACAGCTATTAAACATCTTACCAAAGTGTGCATCTTTTGTGTTTGCAACTATAATCAACTTTTATTAAACATCTTACCAAAGTGTGGATCTACTGTGTAGTCAACTACAATCAACTGTTATTAAACATCTTACAAAAGTGTGGAATTGCTGTGTAGTCAATTTCAATCAACTGTTATTAAACATTTTACCAAAGTGTGGATCTAATGTGTAATCAACTACAATTAATTGTTATTAAACATCTTACCAAAGTGTGGATTTTCTGTGTTTGTCAACTAGAATCAACTGTTACTAAACATCTTACCAAACTGTGGATCTACAGTGTAGTCAATTACAAATTTGGCAAACACAAAAGATCCACATTTTGGTAAGATGTTTAATAACAGTTGAACAATCAACTGTTCTTAAACATCTTACC
>NW_013853538.1:0-359 GCF_000517525.1 Limulus polyphemus
ACTCAAAACCCTACTTAAGTAGGCCACCACATGTTTGTTTTCGCCCACTCCTCCAATTCCGACATTACTAGCATCACAATCCAGTATGTATGGCAGTGAGGGATCTGGAAGCTTTAAAAGTGGAGCAAGAAGCCAATTTTTCTTTCAACGTCTTGAAAGAATGCTGGCAAGAAACTGTCCATTGAAACTTCTGGCCTTTTTTAGTCAAAGTGGAGCAGCTATAGTTGCAAAGTCCTTCACAATCTTCCGGTAATAGGTACAGTTCAAGATACAAGAAACTTCTTAACTCTCCCACATTGTCTGGGGCTGATTAAGTCGATGGTTAATGTATCCTCCTTGTGTAAAAGACAATAAATCAT
>NW_013853539.1:0-358 GCF_000517525.1 Limulus polyphemus
TTTTAAATTTGGTAAGTAGCGTTAAACCTAAGTGTTCATTTAGTAGTTGTACCAAGTTAGGCTAAAGATGAGTTTGGTGGTTATAAATTCGGTAACTAGAGGGACACCTAAGTGTTAAAGGAGTAGTTGTACCAAGTAAGGCTAAAAGATGAATATGGTGGTTATAAATTTGGAAACTAGAGTTACACACCTAGGTGTTCATGGAGTTGTTGTACCGAGTAAGGCAAATAATGAGTGTGGTGGTTATAAATTCGGTAACTATAGTTACACCTAGGTGTTCGTGGAGTAGTTGTACGAAGTAAGGCTAAAGATGAGTAAGGTGGTTATAAATTCAATAAATATAGTTACACCTATGTGT
>NW_013853540.1:0-358 GCF_000517525.1 Limulus polyphemus
ACCAATACTAATAAGCTAAATTACTATATTATTGATTTATCTTCCCAATTTAACTACATTGACTAATTCGATTTAACATTGTATTAGCTATGAATGAAAACAACAAACTTATATTAAAGTTTTTCTTCATTACCCATTCAAGCCGTCTCCAGCCATTATTAATCTCGAAGTGGGTTCCTCGTTATCGAATTTGAAACAACAAACTTATCGATAGATGGCGTCTTGCATGAGACAAAAGCTAAGTATCAATAGTGATGAATTCAAATTCGATGACGAGGAACCCACTTTGAGACTAATAATCCATCCATAGGCTCCACAAAAGGTTTAACCGTTACTTTAACGTATATATAAGCTATCC
>NW_013853541.1:0-357 GCF_000517525.1 Limulus polyphemus
TAGAAAGTATACTTGGCTGACATTGAAGACCAATGCATATTAGGATTGGACTATCTATTACCGAGGAAGTGTGTGGTTGACTTCGATAAAATGACGATTGGAAACAACAAAGTCCAGACTCCAGTAAGTGTTGCTACATCCATAGATCTGCATGTCACAGCACTTAAAACAACTACAATACCCCCTATGTCAGAGAAGATAATTTGGGGTTGGATAAAAGAACATCTCCATGGGAGCCCAATGCTTGTAGAAGCAGTGGAAGACCCATCCAGGCCAGCGGATTTGAAGATCGGAAGGTCACTTGTAGCGGGTCGTCAAGTAGTACCTATAACAGTGGCCAATTTCTCTAAATGTGAA
>NW_013853542.1:0-358 GCF_000517525.1 Limulus polyphemus
CACCCTAGTTCTATTGTTATCATATGTTGTTTATAGCTACTATCATACAGTATGTCCACCCTAGTTCTAGTGTCATCATACACAAATTTGTTGTTTGTAGATATTATCATACAATATGTCCACCCTAGTTCTACTGTCATAGTACACCAAGATGTTGTTTGTAGCTATTGTCATACAATATGTCCACCTTAGTTCTAGTGTCATTATATATTGTTTATAGCTATTATCATACAATATGTCCACCCTAGTTCGTGTCATCATACACCAAGTTGTTGTTTGTAGGTATTATCATACATGTCCACCCTAGTTCTAGTGTCATCATACACCAAAATGTTGTTTGTAGCTATTATCATACAAT
>NW_013853543.1:0-358 GCF_000517525.1 Limulus polyphemus
GACCAAAGAGGGATTATCACTAGAAATTCAAATTAAGAGGAATACACCAGGGATGTGTCCTTTCCCCATGTCTATTTAATTTGTACACAGAAAACATCTTTCAATGCATTGAGAGTAACAAAGGTATTAAGATTGGTGGCATGGTGGTAAATAATTTAAGATATGATGATAACACTTTACTGATGGCTGAAACAGAACAAGACTTATATTTGAATGATATTTTGAATGATGCAAATAACACAGGAATGAGGTATGGAATGAAAATGAATGCAGGAAGACAGAGTATGCTGATAAGTAGACATGATAATAAGTCAGAAATTCAGATTAAATTATAAGAAAAAGACGTACATCAAGTAGA
>NW_013853544.1:0-356 GCF_000517525.1 Limulus polyphemus
AAGACAGCATTTAGTTTTGGCCAAGGTCTCTGGCAATACCGAGTAATGCCATACGGGCTTAGTCATGCTCCAGCAACATTTAAGAGGCTGATGGAAAGAGTATTGGAAGGCCTACAATAGATGATAGCCCTAGTGTACCTAGACGATGTCATTGTATTTGTAACAACTTTTGATGAGGAAATGTCCCAGCTAGAAGAAGTATTCAAGCGTTTGAAAACAGCAGACCTCAAACTCCATCACAAGAAATGCCACTTGTTCCAGAAAGAGGTGCTTTACTTAGGTCACATCGTAAGTGAGCATGGTGTGCAAACTGATCCTGAGAAGGTGAAAGCAGTGCATGATTGGCCAACACCAGA
>NW_013853545.1:0-357 GCF_000517525.1 Limulus polyphemus
TGTATCACATCCTGTCAACAAGCTACTGAACCTCCAGCTATACATATGGATAAGAATATTAATTACACTCTGTCAACAAACTACTGAATGTCCAGCTATACATATAGCTAAGAATATTTATTACATCCTATCAACAAGCTACTGAACCTCCAGCTATACATATAGTTAAGAATATTTATTACATCCTGTCAACAAGCTACTGAACCTCCAGCTATACATATGGATAACAATATTTATTGCATCCTGTCAACAAATTACTGAACCTCGAACTATACATATGGATAAGAATATTAATCACATCCTTTCAAACAAACTACTGAACCTCCAGCTATACATATGGTTAAAAATATTTATTAC
>NW_013853546.1:0-725 GCF_000517525.1 Limulus polyphemus
GTGTACTGTCAATAAGAAGACACAAGATTTAACGATAGTGTGTACTGTCAATAAGAAGACACAAGATTTAACGATACTGTGTACTGTCAATAAGAAGACACAAGAATTAACAATACTGTGTACTGTCAATAAGAAGACACAAGATTTAACG
Organism: Limulus polyphemus; assembly: GCF_000517525.1. Lineage (NCBI taxonomy): Eukaryota > Metazoa > Arthropoda > Merostomata > Xiphosura > Limulidae > Limulus > Limulus polyphemus. The sequence continues at coordinate 152 of NW_013853546.1, forward strand.
ATACTGGGTACTGTCAATAAGAAGACACAAGATTTACGATACTGTGTACTGTCAATAAGAAGACACAAGATATAAGAATACTGTGTACTATCACTAACAAGCCACAAGAATTAACAATACTGTGTACTGTCAATAAGAAGACACAAGATTTAACGATAGTGTGTACTGTCAATAAGAAGACACTAGATTTAACAATACTGTGTACTGCAGTACACAGCATCTTTAAATATTGTGTCTTCTTATCGACAGTACACAGTATCGTTAAATCTTGTGTCTTCTTAATGACAGTACACAGTATCGTAAAATCTTGTGTCTTCTTATTGATTATATCTTGTGTCTTCTTATTGACGATACTGTGTACTGTCAATAAGAAGACACAAGATTTAACGATACTGTGTACTGTCAATAAGAAGACACAAGATTTAACGATACTGTGTACTGTCAATAAGAAGACACAAGATTTAACGATAGTGTGTACTGTCAATAAGAAGACACTAGATTTAACAATACTGTGTACTCTCAATAAGAAGACACAAGATTTACGATACTGTGTACTGTCAATAAGAAGACACAA
>NW_013853547.1:0-358 GCF_000517525.1 Limulus polyphemus
AAACGTTACAACCATTCTGTGGTGTTCATCCGGTTATAAAACGTCACAACCATTCTGTGGTGTTCATCCGGTTATAAAACGTTACAACCATTCTGTGGTGTTCATCCGGTTATAAAACGTTACAACCATTCTGTGGTGTTCATCCGGTTATAAAACGTCACAACCATTCTGTGGTGTTCATCCAGTTATTAAACGTCACAACCATTCTGCGGTGTTCATCCGGTTAGTAAAACGTCACACCATTCTGCGGTGTTCATCCGGTTAGAAAACGTCACAACCATTCCTCGGTGTTCATCCGGTTAGAAAACGTCACAACCATTCTGCGGTGTTCATCCGGTTATAAAACGTCACAACCATT
>NW_013853548.1:0-358 GCF_000517525.1 Limulus polyphemus
AAAATTAACTAACGACCAGAGACGTAACAATACGTTTAACTTCTTACCGAATATATATATATATATTATTGGAAAACAAGTAAAGTGTGTGCTGTTTATTCAACGTTGGATTTATCGCTAATAAGTCACAGACACCTACTGTAGAAGAATCCTAAGCCCAACAACAACATAGTATGTATTTATACTGTTAAGAAATATAAGTAAAAGCCATTTATTTCGACAATTGACAAAAAGAAGAACATATATTGTTGCGTCAGCGAGGTCACGTGACTAGTATCACGCCACCTGTTTCTAGAAATATCCTGTTCCTTCAAAAATGCCCTAGCATTTACTAGATATGTGTTAGTCTTGTATATAT
>NW_013853549.1:0-357 GCF_000517525.1 Limulus polyphemus
ATTCCTATAAGTACTAACCACATTCCTATAAATATTAACCACATTCCTATAAATACTAACCACATTCCTATAAATATTAACCACATTCCTATAAATATTAACCACATTCCTATAAGTACTAACCACATTCCTATAAATATTAACCACATTCCTATAAATACTAACCACATTCCTATAAATACTAACCACATTCCTATAAATATTAACCACATTCCTATAAATACTAACCACATTCCTATAAATATTAACCACATTCCTATAAATATTAACCACATTCCTATAAATACTAACCATATTCCTATAAATACTAACCACATTTCTATAAATACTAACCACATTCCTATAAGTACTAACCAC
>NW_013853550.1:0-356 GCF_000517525.1 Limulus polyphemus
ATGTGACTGTATTTTCCAAAATACTAGCCAACTAAAACACAGCCATGACAAGTTACTTTGTATAGGCCAAAGGTCACCTTTATGTTATTTGATACAGTAACATGAGTGCACGTGACCAGCGTCATTGTAACTTCTGTATTCTTAGCCACACATGGGTGAAAGGTCAATATAATAAGAATAATAAATATATATAAATGTATAATGTTATAAGATTTAAGCTAAACATTTATGTTTTTGTTGTTATAATTTTTGTTCATTCTAGAATGAAAGAGGCATAATTTATGTTTATTTCCTAATTTTTTGTGGTGATCATGAGATTGGTCAAATTTACCGAACCCATATAGAGATTAATTACT
>NW_013853551.1:0-359 GCF_000517525.1 Limulus polyphemus
AATTAATTTGAGCATCAATGAAAGTGTCCAGATTGAACAATGCATCTCGAGTTACCTGTACATTGTTTAAACCAAGAATTAATCTTAGCATCAATGAAAGTGTCGAGATTGAACAATGCATCTCGAGTTACCTGTACATTGTTTAAACCAAGAACTAATTTTAGCATCAATGAAAGTGTTGAGATTGAACAATGCATCTCGAATTACCTGTACATTGTTTAAACCAAGAATTAATTTTAGCATCAATGAAAGTGTCGAGATTGAACAATGCATCTCGAGTTACCTGTACATTGTTTAAACCAAGAACTAATTTTAGCATCAATGAAAGTGTTGAGATTGAACAATGCATCTCGAGTTAC
>NW_013853552.1:0-517 GCF_000517525.1 Limulus polyphemus
GTGATAGTTGTTATTAATGTTTGTTATGATGTAGTATATTTGTTAGTCACGATTTAATTATTTTTATCATAGAAAGATCGTGTACACGGGTCTAAAGTTAGGGTAAAATCATAAATCAAGCGTGACGTGACACACATAGGTTTTTATACAGGTTAGATTACAGTAACATAACTTGGCATTGTCGATGAGAAAACGTACGAAAAATATGCCAAGCTTTCTCATTTAAACTTTGGGTGCATAAACAATTTAAACCTGTTGGATACAATTATAGTTGTTTTATTGTATTACATGAATAAAATTCAACAGGTATAAGTGTTTCAGTAAAACTGTATATTTCACACAATTAAGATGTGAGTTTCCCAGATGCAATAAAGTTTGTAAAAACACGATTGGTACGTCACCATATGGCAATAAATATTGTTACGTCTTTGTTTATTAATTACTTTTCCGTAACTTTGTTCCGACGAAACTTTAGCGACACAAGTTCTTACTTAATAAAACTGGTTTATTCTTTCTG
>NW_013853553.1:0-358 GCF_000517525.1 Limulus polyphemus
TAAATAATGGGATGATAAAATGTTGAGTTGACTGATAAATAATGAGATGATAAAATGTTGAGATGACTGTTAAATAATGATATGATAAAATGTTGAAATGAGTGATAAATAATGGGATGATAAAATGTTGAGATGACTGTTAAATAATGATATGATAAAATGATGAGATGACTGTTAAATAATGGGATGATAAAATTTTGAGATAACTGTTAAATAATGGGATGATAAAATGTTGATATGACTAATAAATAATGGGATGATAAAATGTTGAGATGACTGTTAAATAATGGGATGATAAAATGTTGAGATGACTGATAATTTGGATGTTAAAATGTTCAGATGAGTGATAAATAATGGG
>NW_013853554.1:0-358 GCF_000517525.1 Limulus polyphemus
TTGATCCTGATATGGTGAAAGCAGTGCAAGACTGGCCAACACCAGACTCTGTACCTATTACCGGAAGTTTGTGAAGGACTTTGCAACTATAGCTGCTCTACTACATGATTTGACTAAAAAAGGCCAGAAGTTTGAATGTACAGTTTCTTGCCAGCATTCTTTCAAGACATTGAAAGAAAAATTGGCCTCTGCTCCACTTTTAAAGCTTTCAGATCCCTCACTGCCATACATACTGGATTGTGATGCTAGTAATGTCGGAATTGAAGTTATATTCAGGAAGAATAAACCAGTTTTATTTAAGAAAGGACTTGTGTCGCTAAAGTTTCGTCGGAACGAATTTACGGAAAATTAACTAACG
>NW_013853555.1:0-361 GCF_000517525.1 Limulus polyphemus
ATGTTGAAACTTGAGCCACACAAAAACATTAGTTTACCTATATAATAAATGTTGGAACAATGTCTCACAGAACACTAGTTTACCTATATAATAAATGTTGGAACAGAGTCACACAGAACATTAGTTTACTTATATAATAAATGTTGGAACAGAACTACAGAGAATATCAGTTTACCTATATATTAGATGTTAAAACAGAGCCCCAGAGAAGATTAATTTATCTATATAATAAATATTGGAACATAACCACACATAACATTAGTTTACCTATATAAAAAATATTGGAACATAACCACACAGAACATTAGTTTACCTATATAATAAATGTTGGAACAATGTCTCACAGAACACTAGTTTACCT
>NW_013853556.1:0-358 GCF_000517525.1 Limulus polyphemus
CAATAGAAAATATTGTTACATCATGACTGATAACGGTAGAAAATATTGTTACATCATGACTGATAACGGTAGAAAATATTGTTACATCATGACTGATAACGGTAGAAAATATTGTTATATCATGACTGATAACGGTAGAAAATATTGTTATATTATGACCGATAACAGTAGAAAATATTGTTACATCATGACTGATAACGGTAGAAAATATTGTTACATCATGACTGATAACGGTAGAAAATATTTTTATATTATGACTGATAACAGTAGAAAATATTATTATATTATGGCGGATAACAGTAGAAAATATTATTATATCATGACTGATAACAATAGAAATATTGTTATATCAGTGACC
>NW_013853557.1:0-358 GCF_000517525.1 Limulus polyphemus
CTACATGATATGTTATTTATAAGACAAACTATACGATATGTTATTTATAAGACAAACTATATGATATGTCATTTATAAGACAAACTATATGATATGTTATTTATAAGACAAATTATACCATATGTCATTTATAAGACAAACTATATGATATGTTATTTATAAGACAAACTACATGATATGTTATTTATAAGACAAACTATATGATATGTTATTTATAAGACAAACTACATGATATGTTATTTATAAGACAAACGATATGATATGTTATTTATAAGACAAACTACATGATATGTTATTTATAAGACAAACTATACGATATGTTATTTATAAGACAAACTATATGATATGTTATTTATAA
>NW_013853558.1:0-360 GCF_000517525.1 Limulus polyphemus
AAAAATCTAATGTAAAAAAACACTTACTGCAAATACTAAACATGTTAGTTAGAACAAACACTACACAGCCTCCTGCAAGAATCTAATGTAAAAAAAACACTTACTGCAAATACTAAACATGTTAGTTAGAACAAACACTACACAGCCTCCTGCAAGAATCTAATGTAAAAAAACACTTACTGCAAAAACTAAACATGTTAATTATAACAATCACTACACGGCCTCCTGCAAGAATCTAATGCAAAAAAAACACTTATTGCAAATGCTAAACATGTTGGGCACAAGAAACAGCAAATAAACGACATAATAAAAAAGGGGAAATTTAATTTGAAAATATTTGTTAGTTTTTTAATATAGAAT
>NW_013853559.1:0-357 GCF_000517525.1 Limulus polyphemus
CATCAAGAGCTTCACCGTTTCCCTTCTCAAAACTGAGTAGAGTTTCTTCTTCGATGGTGGCTTCTTCAGGTGGCACGTCTTCAGCAGTGTCTTTTGTTCTGTTGTCCACTTCGTCCCAACTGAAATGTCCTGGACCGTGATAACGCCAAAGCCTGTTGGCATGCACCACTTTTGGCTTACCTCGCCGACCACATTTTATCTGGAAAGTCACGTCTGAGAAACGATCCACTATGTCATATGGGCCTTCCCATGGAGAAGACAACTTAGGATACTTCCCTTTGGTCTTCCTGGGATTATACAACCACACCTTGTCTCCTGGTTCAAAGCTGATTTCAGTAGATCTCTTATCATAAGTTA
>NW_013853560.1:0-357 GCF_000517525.1 Limulus polyphemus
AGAAGTTTCTATTTACCTATATATATACATATATCGTTGTGAATTTTTAATAAGAGGATTTTATTTACCATCTATATATATCGTTCTGAATGTTTAATCACAAGATATAATTACCATATATAAATCGTTGTAAATGTTTACTCAGAAGTTTTTATTCACATCTATATATATATAGATGTATTCACATCTATATATATATAGATGTGAATGTTTAATCAGAAGTTTCTATTTATCATACATATATATCAATGTGAATGTTTAATCAGAAGTTTCTACTTACCATATATATATATCGTTGTGTAATTTTTAATAAGTAAGTTTTTATTTAGCATCTATATATATATATATCGATACTAA
>NW_013853561.1:0-358 GCF_000517525.1 Limulus polyphemus
TTTGAACTTTATAGGGGTTACGGTGGTAATTTAGATGACCAGTCTTCCGATCACTGTCTTGTCTCTATACTTTGAACTTTATAGGGGTTACGGTGGTAATTTAGATGACCAGTCTTACGATTACTGTCTTGTCTCTATACTTTGAACTTTATAGGGGTTACGGTGGTAATTTAGATGACCAGTCTTCCGATCACTGTCTTGTCTCTATACTTTGAACTTTATAGGGGTTGCAGTGGTAATTTAGATGACCAGTTTTCCGATTGCTGTCTTGTCCAAATACGCTGAAATGAATAAGGATTATAGTGGTCAACGAGATGACCAATTTTTCAAATGCTGTATTGTCCAAATACTCTGAAAT
>NW_013853562.1:0-358 GCF_000517525.1 Limulus polyphemus
CGTACTGGATCACCTCTTTTGCTGACATTCATATCTGGGATGTGACTTCTAACAGGACTGAAGATGTCTGCATTAGGGTTTAGCTGCGGGGTCTGGAAGAGACTTGCCATTGTCTGGGGCTGATTAAGTCGATGGTTAATGTATCCTTCTTGTGTAAAAGACAATAAATGATTATTTAATGTATTTAATTCGCTTTGAAATGTACTAATGTTTTCCGTTTGTACTTTTTGCCACTGTTGTAGTCTCTCTTCTTGTTCATTTTCTTTCTCCTCCAACCACTGCTGCAGTCTCTCTTCTTGTTTATTTTATCGTTCTTCTTGTTTCTTTTCTTTTCCCCCAACAGCTGTTGTAATCTCTC
>NW_013853563.1:0-360 GCF_000517525.1 Limulus polyphemus
AATACCTTCATATTTGCATAGGTTTTCCCATTAAGATGGTGTTGCAGCAAATGAAAAAGGTCGTTATCTGCTGGTGACATATCTGGAGAATATGGTGGATGTGGGAGAACTTCCCAACCGAACTCCATAATCTTGTGTTGCATCAGATATGCCACATGTGGATGTGTATTGTCGTGGAGAAGAACACCTTTCTGATTGACAAGTGAATGACGTTTCTGATGAAGGGCTTGATTTAAACATTCCAGTTGCTGACTATAGATCTCTGCATTGACAGTTAGCTGCGGATTGAGGAGTTTGAAATTAATTACTCTTTTGTTGTCCCACCAAATGCAAAGCATCACTTTATGCAGATGGCATCCA
>NW_013853564.1:0-358 GCF_000517525.1 Limulus polyphemus
AGTATTTCTATTACTTTTTTCAGATAGAATAATTGAAACAACTAACGTCACATGTATATCGATGTAGTAAACGTATTGTTATTCTTTACTAAAATTAATTCTTTCTAATATATCATCTGGCCCGGCATGGCTAGGTGGTTAGGGCACTCGACTCGCAATCTGCAGGTCGTGGGTTCGAATCCCCGTCACACCAAACATGCTCGCCCTTTCAGCCGTGTAGGCGTTATAATGTTACGGTCAATTCCACTATTCGTTGGTAAAAAAGTAGCCCAAGAGTTGATGGTGGGTAGTGATGGCTAGCTGCCTTCTCTCTAGTCTTACACTGCTAAATTAGGGACGGCTAGCGCAGATAGCCCTC
>NW_013853565.1:0-359 GCF_000517525.1 Limulus polyphemus
TCACTTCTGCGGATGGAGTCCAGGTTTTGGCGTCGGAAGAACTTTTGTCTAGAACTGAGCTATTGTTTTTGGCGTTTAATATTCGCATAGAGAATCCATTTTTCACCACCGGTGACAATTCTGTCCAAAAATGGTTCACGCACATTACGCGTCAGAAGAGACGAAGCAACGTTCACACGTTGGAAACAATGATCATCGGAGAGTTCGTGACACCTTCTTTATGGAGTGTTCCCATATTTCTTAGATATTTACATATTGTTTCATGAGAGACACCAGTAGGTACATATTTAAAAACATTGCTATTATGAGACAGTAGGTACGTATTTAAAACATTGCTATTATGGGACAGTAGGTACGTA
>NW_013853566.1:0-358 GCF_000517525.1 Limulus polyphemus
CGCTAGTGCAACTTTGTATTGTTACGTAATCTGAATTTTCGAGAAATTCTCCACACGCCTATAAACATAACCAACGCGACGCACCAAAAACATAATATTATTGGTTTGCTATAGTTGATATATTATAAACCTCGGAAGCTATAATTGTGATTAACGCTTATTAATCGGGACACTTCAGATATTTGACCAGGAATATTTATAAATTTCGAACACTATAAACCATTTAACTTCAGTGAATTCACATCGGACATTAGTATTTTTACTAAGACATTATATAACTTCAGCGGTAAAAAACTCGAGCTCGACCTGTAATCGGCGTGTGATCAGCGAGGCCCACAGAGCTAGCTAGCTCACTATT
>NW_013853567.1:0-358 GCF_000517525.1 Limulus polyphemus
TTCTATTGAGAAATTCTATTGATTCTATTCAGAATCAGATGAAACAGTATCAAGAGTCTCCGGTATAGTAGATGCAGGTCATTAGGTCCATGAGCAGTAGGTCTTATAGCAGATTGAAGGTTCGGATAAGAAATTTCCTTTATATTTCGAGTGTTGTAGCCTTGCACGTTATATGAGCAAAAATAGCAGTCATCTCCGTAGTTTCTAGGCTCACGTTAAACCATTGGAATTCCAAAAGGCAATGACTTTTTTTACCTTTAGTCCATTGTCTCAACTCTTCCTCACAAATGGTGCAAACTTTGTGCGGAACCCATGATTGCTCTTGGTCCCCAACTTTTATTCCAAAATACGCGTAATA
>NW_013853568.1:0-357 GCF_000517525.1 Limulus polyphemus
GTGGAGAGAAAGGACACATGAGGAGCCAGTGTAAGAAGAATATTACTAATAAGTCAGCTTCGGGAAACCAGTAATGGCTGGTGCTGAGGGATGCCCACCAACCCCCACCATGAAAGTCCCAACAGCTAAGTGTAAAATGGCAAGCACACACAGTGTCTACGTGACAGGAAAGCTGGATGGCCAAAGGTGCAACTTTGTCATAGATTATGCATCTCAGCAAATCCTTGTGAGTACCAAGGTGCTGGATCACAAAGGAGTACCAGAAGCTGTCCAGAAGCTCTGTGGTGTGACAGGACATTATGCAGGGTTGTGGAGTCCAGTGTGGTAACAATTGAGCTCATGGGCATGAAGAACAGA
>NW_013853569.1:0-357 GCF_000517525.1 Limulus polyphemus
CACACCAAAGGTCAGTTTTATGTTATTTGATACGGTGGCATGAGTGCACTAGAGCTGCAACATTGTAACTTCTGTATTAGCCAGGCATGGGTGAAAGGTCAATATAATAAATATACATAAATGTATAATGTTATGAGATATAAGCTATTTCATCTAAACATTTATGTTTTCATGTTATAATTTGTGTTCATTCTAGAATGAAAGAGGCATAAGTTATGTTTATTTCCTAATTTTTTATGGTGGTTGCGAGATTGATCAAATTTACCAAACCCGTACAGAGATTAATTACTGAAAATAACAGATAAAATGTTAAGGTTTTTCTTAAGAAATGTTTGATAATTATCCAGAAATTATAAA
>NW_013853570.1:0-357 GCF_000517525.1 Limulus polyphemus
CCCAAATTTAAGTGCATTGCAGATTTTGTTAACAATTGGGGTTTCTATTTCTAGTTGTGAAAGCTCCTTCAGGAAGCTGAAATTAATTCTTACATACTTGTGAACCTCAATGACTCAATGACTTAGTAACTTGGCAATATTAAGTATTGAAAAATATGTACTTAATATCTTAAATTTTGATAGCTTAATTGATTCATTTGTAGCAGCAAAAGCACGAAAGGTTCATATAATGTAACCATGAATACCAGAATGCTACCTATACAAGATCTAGTTAAATATATGTACAGTTTTGTAAACTAATAAAATTTGTTATTTGTAAACTTAAGTAGTATTTTATCAATCTGTCTTATAATCCAT
>NW_013853571.1:0-358 GCF_000517525.1 Limulus polyphemus
AAAGTTGATGATGATGAAATGGAACTAAATACAGATATCAAAAGCAGAACAGGAGAAAGACCAGGATTTGAGGCCAATGATTAATTTTCTAAAAGCGAGTGTTGTGCGCCCTGCTTGGGAGAAGGTGTCTAGTCTAAGCCCCATTACAAAGCACTATTGGGCACAATGGGACCAGTTGAAGCTTGAAAATGGTATTCTGGTCCGGAGATGGGAAACTACAGATGGGAAAGTGACGACTTGGCAAACAGTTATACCGAGGAAGTTACGGGAAGTTGTGCTGCGTCAATCCCATGATAGCTTAAGAGGAGGACATCTCGGGATCAGGAAGACATTTGAGTCATCTACGACAAAGATTTTA
>NW_013853572.1:0-358 GCF_000517525.1 Limulus polyphemus
CGGCAGGACATTTCTTGATGAAGCAGAAGAACGCCATATGAAGCAGAAGTCTTCTAGTACAGAAGAAGATACGTCCTGTAAAATTAAGAGACTTTGTTGAATTGTAATTATGTGTTTGTAATTCTGTGCATTTAACTAAGTTATTGTTAATTGTTTATTGGTTTAGTGTAAGTGGCTATTGTTCGGAACGAACAATACTAAGGAAAGGGCAGTGTTATGACAGAGGAGGTCACGTGACGCTAGTAACATGTCATGCACTTCTCGAACGTTCACGTCCCTTCTTGACTTCTCGAGAGCTTACTAGATTCGGTATTCTTGTATATATAAGACAGTCACAAAGTGACGGCAACAATATGTG
>NW_013853573.1:0-356 GCF_000517525.1 Limulus polyphemus
TTCTTGGAAATCTTCTCAAGAAGTCGATAACGTTAAAACGGCTTATCGACTTCTTGAGAAGATTTCCAAGAAGAAAGTAAACCTACAGACATCGGTCTTATTCAACAAAATCTGTATATATATATATATAAGTATACATAAACTTCTCACTCTAAACAAAAACACTGATCTTTTGTGCTTTTAGTTCAGTTAATCCTTTTTTTAAAGAGAGACAGTTATTCACTTTTTATTTATATTTTTTGGCTTTGTTTGTTTGAAGTTAAGTACAAAGTTACACAATGGGCTATCTGTACTCTGACCACCACGGGTATCGAAACCCGGTTTCTAGCGTTGTAAGTCTGTAGACATACCGCTGT
>NW_013853574.1:0-358 GCF_000517525.1 Limulus polyphemus
GCAAATATTCATTCATTAGTTAGCCAGGCCACATTTTTTTTTGTTCAACTTGAGGAATGATGGTGGGTAAAACAAAATATGCAGCTTAACTAACTAATGAATGAATATTTGATGTAAAATTCTTATCAATGCTATAAGTGCAGTTACCAGTTTGGCTGCTAATTTTGGTTTCATTCCTTTAAATCACATTCTCAAACCTTTTATTCACACCTAAGGTGTTTTTGATTAGATATCATGACTTTTTGTCAATACACACCAACAAACCACAGCAAGTACAAATGTGACACTTGATAGTAACTAACATTAGCCTTATGATCACAACCCTATTATTTGGAACAGACCTATACTTTACAGAACC
>NW_013853575.1:0-358 GCF_000517525.1 Limulus polyphemus
ATATATGTGTGTAAGTAAACGCTAATGTGGCTTTATATTGTTACGTAATCTGAATTTTCGAGGAACTCTCCACAAGTCTATAAATATAACCAATGCGACGCGCCAAAAAATCTAATATTGGGTTGCTGTAATTGGTGTGCTATAAAGTTCGTAAGCTATAACTATAATTAACGCTTATCAATCGGGACACTTCAGATATTTGACCAGGAACATTTATAAATTTCGAACATTGCAAACTATTTAACTTCAGCGGATTCATATTGGACATTAGTACTATTATGAAAACATTACCTAACGTCATCAGTGGAAACTCATCCTATAATCGGCGTGTGATCAGTGAGAACTACGAGGCTAGCTA
>NW_013853576.1:0-358 GCF_000517525.1 Limulus polyphemus
AGTCTATTTCTCTATGTACTGTTGTGAGCATCTCATTTTCGGTACAATGTAGCCGATGGTGAGAGTGTATGTGAAAAGGTGATAGGGATATTTTACTTTAGAAATGGATAAATATATGTATATTTAAAACTATACTCAAGTGTTTAAGTAAAATAAAGGTGACACCTGGAGACTGATTGAAAAAGATATGTTATGCTAATCAATTAATAAAAACAGGTGTGAAAAGGGAACTTAAATAAATAGTAAATTTTAGGAAATTCAACATTCACATTACATGAAAAAAATAAGCAATGAATAAAAATTATTTTTCTGACAGAGATGAAACCAATGAACAGGGATCACTGATTCCAGAATCAAG
>NW_013853577.1:0-358 GCF_000517525.1 Limulus polyphemus
GGATTTCGGAGACACTAATACTAAGTACGAGTTCTCGTTAAGCCTAATTACGTCTGAAAGACTTTACATTTAGTTTCTAACTAACTGCCAGTGAACTAACGATGTGCACATGCATTTCGTAGTAATTTTTAAACTACTGTATTTTAATTACTTCCTCACTTTGATTATGTTTTATCGAACTCTGAAAAAAGCACGTGCTTTGAACAGAAAAACGTTTCGTTAGATATGAAAGGCATCACAATAAGATTGTCTTGATCAGAACAAAAAGGAAAGTTGACATTATCAGTGCACGTCCTAACCCTGACCCGGTTTCTGCTCTGAACTTTAAAAACAAACAAAAAAGTACCAGTAAATTAGT
>NW_013853578.1:0-358 GCF_000517525.1 Limulus polyphemus
AACTAGAGGATGTATATCTGTTTATTAATGTTATTGTGATATACTAGAATTAGTGGATGTATATCTGCTTATTAATGTTATTGTGATATAATAGAACTAGTGGATGTATATCTGTTTATTAATGTTATTGTGATATACTAGAATTAGTGGATGTATATCTGTTTATTAATGTTATTGTGATATAATAGAACTAGTGGATGTATATCTGTTTATTAATGTTATTGTGATATAATAGAACTAGTGGATGTATATCTGTTTATTAATGTTATTGTGATATAATAGAACTAGTGGATGTATATCTGTTTAGTAATGTTATTGTGATATAATAGAACTAGAGAATGTCTGTTTATTAATGTTA
>NW_013853579.1:0-357 GCF_000517525.1 Limulus polyphemus
CAATCTCCTTGCTATAATGTTTGATATCCTCAACTTTGACAAAAGTGTAACTCACACTTTACATATAAAGCCACTCTCCCCTCTCTTTAGTATTCTATCCCTATTAAATAACCTATAACCCTGAAATTTCTGTCATCAAAATCGTCTACGTTTAACCACATTTCAGCTATACCCATTATATCAAAATCCTCCATTCCTACCAGTGTTCTAAAGTCATCTATTTTATTTTTTGTACTTCTAGTATTACAATAATAATAATTAAGCCTACCCTTAGAACCACTTCTATACTCATTTTCTATGCTGAACTTTTCCATGCATCTTGATTTCTTTGCATTTAGTTATTCCTGGTCTTCACCA
>NW_013853580.1:0-359 GCF_000517525.1 Limulus polyphemus
GCTACTCTGTTCTAAGATTCAGTAACTTGCTCTGAAGTTACCCTGATGCTACTCTGTTCTAAGATTCAGTAAGTTGCTCTGAAGTTACCCTGATGCTACTCTGTTCTAAGATTCAGTAAGTTGTTCTGAAGTTATCTTGATGCTACTCTGTTCTAAGATTCAGTAACGTGCTCTGAAGTTATCTTGATGCTACTCTGTTCTAAGATTCAGTAAGTTGCTCTGAAGTTACCCTGACACTACTTTATCTTAAGATTCATTTAACTGTTCCAAAGTTAACCTAACACTACTTTAAGATTCACTAAACTGTTCCAAAGTTACCCTTAATACAATATATATATATATATATATATATATATATA
>NW_013853581.1:0-357 GCF_000517525.1 Limulus polyphemus
ACTATTAAGTAACTGCCTTGGTTTAATCCTTACAAAGTTTTACCTACTAGTAAGAAACTGCCTTGGTTTAATCCTTATAAAATTTTACCTACTAGTAAGAAATTGCCTTGGTTTAATCCTTACAAAGTTTTACCTACTATTAAGAAACTGCCTTGGTTTAATCCTTATAAAATTTTACCTACTCGTAAGAAACTGCCTTGGTTTAATCCTTACAAAAGTTTACCTACTAGTAAGAAACTGCCTTGGTTTAATCCTTACAAAATTTTATCTACTAGTAAGAAACTGCTTTGGTTTAATCCTTATAAAATTTTACCTACTCGTAAGAAACTGCCTTGGTTTAATCCTTACAAAATTTTT
>NW_013853582.1:0-352 GCF_000517525.1 Limulus polyphemus
TTAACGATACTGTGTCTGTCATTAAGAAGACACAAGATTTAACGTACTGCGTATGTCAATAAGAAGACAAAATATTTAACAATACTGTGTACTATCAATAAGAAGACACAAGATTTAACAATACTGTGTACTGTCAATAAGAAGACACAAGATTTATAAATACTGTGTACTGTCAATAAGAACACACAAGATTTTACAATACTGTGTACTGTCAATAAGAAGACATAATATTCAACGATAATGTGTACTGTCAGTAAGAAAACACAAGATTTAACAATAATGTGTCCTGTCAATAAGAAGAAACAAGATTTAACAATACTGTGTACTGTCAATAAGAATACACAAGATTTAA
>NW_013853583.1:0-354 GCF_000517525.1 Limulus polyphemus
CCTGATATCAGCATTGTTCATTCCTCTTCTACTGTCTGATATTAACATTGTTCATTCCTCTTCTACTGTCTGATATTAACATTGTTCATTCCTCTTCTACCGCCTGATATCAGCATTGTTCATTCCTCTTCTACTGATATCATCATTGTTCATTCCTCTTTTACTGTCTGATATTAACATTGTTCATTCCTCTTCTACTGCCTGATATCAGCATTGTTCATTCCTCTTCTACTGTCTGATACCAGCATTGTTCATTCATCTTCTACTGCCTGATACCAGCATTGTTCATTCATCTTCTACTGCCTGATACCAGCATTGTTCATTCCTCTTCTACTGCCTGATACCAGCATTGTT
>NW_013853584.1:0-355 GCF_000517525.1 Limulus polyphemus
AGACACAATATTCAACGATAATGTGTACTTTCAGTAAATAAAAATAAGATTTAACAATAATGTGGCCTGTCAATAAGAAGACGCAAGATTTAACGATAATGTGTACTGTCAATAAGAAGACACAAGATTTAACGATACTTTGAAATTTCAATAAGAAGACACAACATTTAACAATAATGTAATCTGTCAAAAAGAAGAAACAAGATTTAACGATACTGTGTACTATCAATAAGAAGACACAATATTCAACGATAATGTGTACTGTCAGTAAGAAAACACAAGATTTAACAATAATGTGTACGGTCAATAAGAAGACACAATATTCAACGATAATGTGTACTGTCAGTAAGAAAAC
>NW_013853585.1:0-357 GCF_000517525.1 Limulus polyphemus
TGTCCTGAACTGTGGACGTAAACTATTGTCCTGGACTGTGAGAGTAAACTATTGTCCTGGACTGTGCAAGTAAACTATTGTCCTGGACTGTGGAAGTAAAGTAATGTCCTGGACTGTGGAAGTAAAGTAATGTCCTGGACTGTGGACGTAAACTATTGTCCTGGACTGTGAGAGTAAACTATTGTCCTGGACTGTGCAAGTAAACTATTGTCCTGGACTGTGAAAGTAAACTATTGTCCTGGACTGTGAAAGTAAACTATTGTCCTGAACTGTGGACGTAAACTATTGTCCTGGACTGTGAGAGTAAACTATTGTCCTGGACTGTGCAAGTAAACTATTGTCTTGGACTGTGGAAGT
>NW_013853586.1:0-356 GCF_000517525.1 Limulus polyphemus
ATTCTCATCAGGTTTGGCGAATACATGTTCCAGTATTAACGATTCTCATCAGGTTTGGCGTATACATGTTCCAGTATTAATGATTCTCATCAGGTTTGGCGTATACATGCTCCAATATTAACGATTCTCATCAGGTTTGGCGTATACATGCTCCAATATTAACGATTCTCATCAGGTTTGGCGTATACATGTTCCAGTATTAATGATTCTCATCAGGTTTGGGTATACATGTTCCAATATTAATGCTTCTCATCAGGCTTGGCGTATACATGCTCCAATATTAACGATTCTCATCAGGTTTGGCGTATACATGTTCCAGTATTAATGATTCTCATCAGATTTGGTGTATACATGTT
>NW_013853587.1:0-358 GCF_000517525.1 Limulus polyphemus
ATCACAGGCTCTTCAAGTAAAGGAACTTTTTGCAAATTATGCTGACGTCTTTTCGAAAGGAGATCATGACCTCGGATACACAGACCTGGTAGAGCACAGAATAAACACAGGCAATCACCATCCAATAAAGATCCCTCCAAGGAGAATAGCTCCAGCAAAGCGACAAGAGATAGAGAAGGTCATGAACGGTCTAATTAAGGAAGGGATAGTCGAGTAGTCAGATAGTCCCTGGTCAGCTCCCGTCGTATTAGTCCAGAAGAAGGATGGGACCCAACGTTGCTGTGTGGACTTCAGGCTCTTAACAGCATAACCGAAAAAGACTCATACCCACTGACCAAGAATTGATGATACTCTTGAT
>NW_013853588.1:0-357 GCF_000517525.1 Limulus polyphemus
ATCTTTACCATTGTTCCAGCCATTTGGTTGTTTAAACATTATCTTTACCATTATTCCAGCCATTTGGTTATTTAAACATCTGTTTACCGTTGGTCCAACCATTTGGTTGTTTAAACATCTCTTTACCACTGGTCCAGCCATTTGGTTGTTTAAACATTATCTTTACCATTGTTCCAGCCATTTGGTTGTTTAAACATTATCTTTACCATTGTTCCAGCCATTTGGTTATTTAAACATCTCTTTACCATTATTCCAGCCATTTGGTTATTTAAACATCTGTTTACCATTGGTCCAACCATTTGGTTGTTTAAACATCTCTTTACCACTGGTCCAACCATTTGGTTGTTTAAACATTAT
>NW_013853589.1:0-358 GCF_000517525.1 Limulus polyphemus
ATTATTTTCTGCTTATATAATAATTATATATATTTTGATTGTTTGTTTTTTAAGTTAAGCACAAAGCTACACAATGGGCTATCTGTGCTCTGCCCACCACGGGTATCGAAACCCGGATTCTAGCGTTGTAAGTCCGCAGACATACCGCTGTGCTACTGGGGGGCGTATATATTTTGATAAACACATTTCTAAACAAATAGAGAATATACTGATGAGAGCTAATTATTCAAGTATATCGCCAACTTACATCTTTATTATTATGAAAATAGATTTATAAAACATTTTAAAAATACGGATTTATTTTCCTTAACATATAGATATATTGATGACCTAATCACTATTAATAATCCAGTAATTG
>NW_013853590.1:0-605 GCF_000517525.1 Limulus polyphemus
CTGTGTAAAAGACTGATTATTTCCTCACGAACATTCACACCTATAGAAAGAATTGATTCTTTCCTCATGAAATCTTCAAACCTGTAGTAAGGATTAACGATTTTATACAGAAATAATATATTAATTTTCCTCTACAAAACTAGAATTTACATGATTGTGTAGCCTATGATATAGAAACACGGAATTTATCATGCATTTTTTTTTACAAAACTGGTTCTAGAACAATTCCTTTGTCTTGTTGATGACATCATCTTTAACTGGATATAGTACAAAACTATAAAAAACGTTATCATCTTTAACGAGATATAGTACAAAAACTATAAAAAACGTTATCTTTAACGGGATATAGTACAAAAACTATAAAAAACGTTATCATCTTTAACGGGATATAGTACAAAAACTATAAAAAACGTTATCATCTTTAACGGGATATAGTACAAAAACTATAAAAAACGTTATCTTTAACAGGATATAGTACAAAAACTATAAAAAACGTTATCATTTTTAACGGGATATAGTACAAAAATTATAAAAAACGTTATCATTTTAACGGGATATAGTACAAAAACTATAAAAAACGTTATCATTTTTAACGGGATATAGTA
>NW_013853591.1:0-357 GCF_000517525.1 Limulus polyphemus
AACTTACACTAATTGAATGCAGTGTTAACTGTAATTGTTTTACTCTGAGTAATTTCTAACTTACACTAATTGTATGCAGTGTTAACTGTAATTGTTTTACTCTGAGTAATTTCTAACTTACACTAATTGAATGCAGTGTTAACTGTAATTGTTTTACTCTGAGTAATTACTAACTTACACAAATTGAATGCAGTGTTCACGGTTATTGTTTTACTCTGAGTAATTACTAACTTACACTAATCGAATGCAGTGTTAACTGTAATTGTTTTACTCTGAGTAATTACTAACTTACACTAATCGAATGCAGTGTTAACTGTAATTGTTTTGCTCTGAGTAATTACTAACTTACACTAATTG
>NW_013853592.1:0-480 GCF_000517525.1 Limulus polyphemus
AGTTTCACGAGGATTACATAATGCTCTTTAACCACTGAAATAAACCATCTCTGAGGGATTAACCTGTTTCAGTATTTCAAAGTTTCACGAGGATTACATAATGCTCTTTAACCACTGAAATAAACCATCTCTGAGGGATTATCCTGTTTTTCTCTTTCAAAGTTTCACGAGGATTACACAATGCTCTTTAACCACTGAAATAAACCATCTCTGAGGGATTAACCTGTTTCAGTATTTCAAAGTTTCACGAGGATTACATAATGCTCTTTAACCACTGAAATAAGTCATCTCTGAGGGATTAACCTGTTTCAGTATTTCAAAGTTTCACGAGGATTACATAATGCTCTTTAACCACTGAAATAAACCATCTCTGAGGGATTAACCTGTTTCTCTATTTCAAAGTTTCACGAGGATTACATAATGCTCTTTAACCACTGAAATAAACCATCTCTGAGGGATTAACCTGTTTCTCTATTTCAG
>NW_013853593.1:0-358 GCF_000517525.1 Limulus polyphemus
AGTTAATTAGACATTAACAACACAGCCATAGTGCTGAGTTAATTAGACATTAACAACATAGCTATAGTGCTGAGTTAATTAGACAGTAACAACACAGCCATAGTGCTGAGTTAATTAGACATTAACAACATAGCTATAGTGCTGAGTTAATTAGACATTAACAACATAGCTACAGTGCTGAGTTAATTAGACATTAACAACATAGCTACTGTCCTGTGTTAATTAGACATTAACAACATAGCCATAGTGCTGAGTTAATTAGACATTAACAACATAGCCATAGTGCTGAGTTAATTAGACATTAACAACATAGCTACAGTGCTGAGTTAATTAGACATTAACAACACAGCCATAGTGC
>NW_013853594.1:0-358 GCF_000517525.1 Limulus polyphemus
TTTGATATTAGTCATCCCTATATTTACTTCCTTTTTTGAAAAGTTTTATTTATTACCAAGTTTTAAATACAATGAGGTTCCAACTGTAATATTTATTGTTTATCTATTACTGGTTGGTAAATCCTGTTTCACTCTGTACTTGAGCATTTTAAAGAACCACAACCTTTCTGTAAGAAAGCTAACTTCAAGAGGTAATGATAACATCGTTTACACTAGAATTATGATTTTATTTAATTACTACTAGTTAATTATATTTATAAGAGCAGATACTCTGTTTGAAACTATGTCACCTCGGTGAAATTGATTGACGCCATTGTTTTGGTTTTTGAATTATCACGTAATAAATAAGAAGCAGAAG
>NW_013853595.1:0-354 GCF_000517525.1 Limulus polyphemus
CTGCCATGGCCAAGTCTAACCTCTCTATAGTAAAGTAACACAGGTAGTATAGCTGCCATGCCCAAGTCTAACCTCGCTATAGTAAGTAACACTGGACAGTATAGCTGCAATGGCCAAGTCTAACCTCAATATAGTAAAGTAACACCGGTAGTATAGCTGCCATGGCCAAGTCTAACCTCTCTATAGTAAGTAACACCGGTAGTATAGCTGCCATGGCAAAGTCTAACTCTTTATAGTAAGTAACACCGGTAGTATAGCTGCCATGGCCAAGTCTAACCTCTCTATAGTAAAGTAACACCGGTAGTATAGCTGCCATGCCAAGTCTAACCTCGCTATAGTAAGTAACGACTGGAC
>NW_013853596.1:0-357 GCF_000517525.1 Limulus polyphemus
ATTATCTACTGTTAGAAACATAGATAACTTCTAACAGTGTAATCAGTATAGTATGATTAGTATCTAGAAAATCACAAGGTATTTGTATTTACAGGGATATTAACAATAGTATGATTAGTATCTAGAAAGTCACAAGGTATTTGTATTTACAGGGGTATTAACAATAGTATGATTAGTATCTAGAAAATCATAAGGTATTTGTATTTACAGGGGGTATTAACAATAGTATGATTAGTATCTGGAAAATCACAAGGTATTTGTATTTACAGGGGTATTAACAATAGTATGATTAGTATCTAGAAAATCATAAGGTATTTGTATTTACAGGGGTATTAACAATAGTATGATTAGTATCTA
>NW_013853597.1:0-358 GCF_000517525.1 Limulus polyphemus
CTATGTGCACATAGTCCTTCGTGTAGCTTACATCAGATCAAACTTAGGGACGGCTATGTGCACATAGTCCTTCGTGTACCTTACATCGGATCAAACTTAGGGACGGCTATGTGCACATAGTCCTTCGTGTAGCTTACATTAGATCAAACTTAGGGACGGCTATGTGCACATAGTCCTTCGTGTAGCGAACAAACAAAAGATCAACTGGTAGCGCAATTAAAATTAACAGGAAAAAACGACATTGCTATTACTCGCGTTTACATTCTGGAGCGTATACGGAGATGAATATCACACCAGTTACTCCTATACGGAGATGAATTACACCCAAGTTACTCCTATACGGACATGAAGTTACACA
>NW_013853598.1:0-358 GCF_000517525.1 Limulus polyphemus
GTTTCCTGTACTTTTCGAAAGATATAATATTAAATTCTCCCTGATGACATGTTTCCTGTACTTTTCGAAGGATATAATATTAAATTCTCCCTGGTGACATGTTTCCTGTACTTTTCGAAGGATATAATATTAAATTCTCCCTGGTGACATGTTTCATGTACTTTTCGAAGGATATAATATTTTTTGATAAAATACCCTTATACACACAGAAACTGTTTCTCGTTCTTTTGAAACCAAAGCTATAACACTGGTGGTGTAAACTGTCTGTTGTAGATTCAAGCGCATGGTATATAGAAAACTATAAAAAACCTGTTAGAACATTAGGCATGATTGATTAATTATTGACCTCTGATTATGT
>NW_013853599.1:0-397 GCF_000517525.1 Limulus polyphemus
ACAATACTTTGTACTGTCATTAAGAAGACACAAGAAAAACAATAATGTGTCTGTCAATAAGAAGATACAGGATTTATCAATACTGTGTTCTGTCAATAAGAAGACACAAGATTTAACAACACTATGTACTATCAAAAAGAAGACAAGTTTTAACGATACTATGTGCTATCAATAAGAAAACAAGATTTAACAATACTATGTACTGTCAATAAGAATACAGAAGATTTAACGATACTGTGTACTGTCAATAAGAAGACATAAGATTTAACAATACTGTGTACTCTAAATAAGAAGACACAATAGATAACAATACTGTTTACTCTCAATAAGAAGACAAAAGATTTAACAATACTGTGTTCTTATTGACAGGTATATTTTGGGATTTATCAATACTGTG
>NW_013853600.1:0-358 GCF_000517525.1 Limulus polyphemus
CGTATATATTATTCATACTTTTGGTGTATAGGACACAAGCAGATTTTGACATCACATTTTGGGGTAAAAAAGTGTGTCTTATACACCAAAAAATATGGAAGATGTTCTTTAAAATCTTTTTTATCATCAAAATTATATTAATGAACAGAGAAATAATATAGACCAGGTAAACACAATACTACTACTATATCTGATATTTCATTGGTGGTAGTGTCCAGGGTCACTGATGAGGAGTGGAATTCTACAAAACTAGTCTGGCTCACAGACACACCCCCAATGGAAGAACAGACCATTCCTAGCTTTTACTTGTCGTTAAACAAATGTTTAAACAACTCTATTCAATTAAATACTAGAATAA
>NW_013853601.1:0-658 GCF_000517525.1 Limulus polyphemus
TAGAGTCTGTTTAGAAAGATGCTTATAGAAAAGCTGCGAAGCACTACAGCAAAACATTACATTGGCAAAACAAAACGTCACTTGAAAACTAGAGTCTGTTTAAAAAGATGCTTATAGAAAAGCTGCGAAGCACTACAGCAAAACATTACATTGGCAAAACGAAACGTCACTTGAAAACTAGAATCTGTTTAGAAAGATGCTTATAGAAAAGCTGCGAAGCACTACAGCAAAACATTACATTGGCAAAACGAAACGTTACTTGAAAACTAGAGTCTGTTTAGAAAGATGCTTATAGAAAAGCTGCGAAGCACTACAGCAAAACATTACATTGGCAAAACGAAACGTCACTTGAAAACCAGAGTCTGTTTAGAAAGATGCTTATAGAAAAGCTGCGAAGCACTACAGCAAAACATTACATTGGCAAAACGAAACGTCACTTGAAAACTAGAGTCTGTTTAGAAAGATGCTTATAGAAAAGCTGCGAAGCACTACAGCAAAACATTACATTGGCAAAACGAAACGTCACTTAAAAACCAGAGTCTGTGAACATTTCGGAGTATCTAACAGAACCAACCATCCACTACTTAAATCCAGCCACTCACCCATTCGTTCATATTCTGAAATCACAGGGCACAATATTATATTTAACGATTCCTTT
>NW_013853602.1:0-720 GCF_000517525.1 Limulus polyphemus
ATGCCCCCCGGTGGCACAGCGGTATGTCTGCGGACTTACAACGCTAGAATCTGAGTTTCGATACCCGTGGTGGGCAGAGCACGAATAGCCAATTGTGTGAATTAATTTATAAATTAACCAAATAATAAAAAGTTTTAAAATGCGTCTCGAGTTTTCGAGAACTGAATTCCACCTCAAATATTTAACTTACGCTTATTCCATTTCTTTCCACTTAGACAGGTGAATGAAGTTTTTGTCCATTTCGTTCGTTGTTAACATTGTGAATGAAGTTTTTATCCATTTCGTTCATTGTTAACATTGTGAATGAAGTTTTTATCCATTTCGTTCGTTGTTAACATTGTGAATGAAGTTTTTATCCATTTCGTTCGTTGTTAACATGGTGAATGATGTTTTATCCATTTCGTTCATTGTTAACATTGTGAATGATGTTTTTATCCATTTCGTTCGTTGTTAACATTGTGAATGAAGTTTTTATCCATTTCGTTCGTTGTTAACATTGTGAATGATGTTTTTATCCATTTTGTTTGTTGTTAACATTGTGAATGATGTTTTTATCCATTTCGTTCATTGTTAACATGGTGAATAATGTTTGTATCCATTTCCTTCGTTGTTAACATTGTGAATGAAGTTTTTATCCATTTCGTTCGTTGTTAACATTGTGAATGATGTTTTTATCCATTTCGTTCATTGTTAACATGGTGAATGATGTTTGTATCCATT
>NW_013853603.1:0-358 GCF_000517525.1 Limulus polyphemus
TAACTGTAAAAAAATGGACAAACACTTCCAGAACATTTAACTGACCTCTATAAGAATAACATAGTCCATTTAAAATCATCACAGGCTCTTCAGGTAAAAGAAGTTTTGGCAAATTATGGAGACGTCTTTTCAAAAGGAGATCATGACCTCGGCTGCACAAACCTTGTAGAGCACAGAATAAACACAAGCAATCACCATCCAATAAAGATCCCTCCAAGGAGAATAGCTCCAGCAAACCGACAAGAGATGGAGAAGGTCATGGATGTTCTAATTAAGGAAGGGATAGTCGAGAAATCAGATAGTCCCTGGTCTAGCTCCTGTCGTGTTAGTCCAGAAGAAAGGATGGGACCCAACGTTG
>NW_013853604.1:0-356 GCF_000517525.1 Limulus polyphemus
GAAAGCTGACATTTTCTGGCCTTGAATCCTGATGTGCTGGACTTAAAGTAGGATTCAAATTCAAGAGCTCTGGCCATTGCATCCTGCATAGTAGAGAGGTGTGCTTGCTTCACTTCTATCTTTAGTTGTGGACTGTCCAAGGCATCTACAAACTGATCTCTCAGCAACAATTTGAGGAGATTGGGTGTTGCAGTTGGGTAGGCCTTGTGTGCCATGCTTTCCAAGTCCTGTGCCAGCTCTTTAGCACGGACTCTCGTCCTAAACCGAGCTCTGTAGGCTTCTGACTGATTTTGGTTCTGTACCTGAGTTCTAGAGCTGCTATCAGTGCTCTATAGTTGTGTCTGTCGTCTGCTGAC
>NW_013853605.1:0-358 GCF_000517525.1 Limulus polyphemus
CAACATGTGGTAATTTTGTAATTTTAGACTACCACCCCAGGTGGAAGCATTTTCAGACTCTCAAATAATACTTTTGCTTCTTGAATTTCGTGGTTCTAAGGTGGAGTCTGTAGTTAACTTGAGTAAATCTATGTTCCTTGATGGGACAGGGTAAGTCTACTGTCTTCCACCTCTAAAATCCACCATTTTGTTTTTCTTTCACTTCACTTTGTTGGAAGACTCTCAGGATCATCAACTTCATTGATGAAGAGCTGAATCCTTTGTTAGCATGCTTGTTGGTTCAATTTTCAGCTTCTACATTCTTCCCTGTTGTCGTTGGAGTCTCGAATTTCATAGGCTCTTACAGGGAGTCATAGTT
>NW_013853606.1:0-355 GCF_000517525.1 Limulus polyphemus
TGTACTTTCAATAAGAAGACACACGATTTAGCAATACTGTGTACTTTCAATAAAAAGACACAAGATTTAACGATACTGTGTACTGTCAATAAGAAGACACAAGATTTAACGATACTGTGTACTGTCAATAAGAAGACACAAGATTTAACGATATTTTGTACTGTCATTAAGAAGACACAAGATTTAACGATACTGTGAAATGTCAATTAGAAGACACTAGATTTAACAATACTGTGTCTTTCAATAAGAAGACACAAGATTTAACAAAACTATGTACTTTCAATAAGAAGACACACGATTTAGCAATACTGTGTACTTTCAATAAAAAGACACAAGATTTAACGATACTGTGTAC
>NW_013853607.1:0-358 GCF_000517525.1 Limulus polyphemus
GACGCAACACTATGATTGCATATATATATATATATATTTAGTCTGATTATTTTAAATCCCATATTACTAATATGTCAATTCGCTATATATATTGTTACATCTCCGTGTGTTAATTAATTTTCCGTAACTTCGTTCCGACGAATCTTAAGCGACACAAGTCTTTACTTAATAAAACTGGTTTATTCTTTCCGAATATAACTTTACCGATACACTCAACTTCAACAATCGCGCTATATCAACGAACGTCAATAATACTTCTGACCGCAGATCAATTACACACTATCTATCCACACATTACATTCCCCTCTTTTATATATATACCGGTCTACACTCTATCCAGTAATTACTAGAGCATTCG
>NW_013853608.1:0-357 GCF_000517525.1 Limulus polyphemus
CCACCTCACTTTAGGACCTCGGTCATGTTATATTAATGTAAATCCACCTCACTTTAGGACTTCGGTCATGTTATATTAATGTTAATCTATTTCACTTTAGGACCTCGGTCATGTTATATTAATGTAAATCCACCTCACTTTAGGACCTCGGTGGCTATAATTAAACTTTATCAGTTATTTGTAAGCATTATAGAGTAATAGCTTGAATGTGTTGGCCTATTTTTTTTCTCGGCCCATTCCTACATACTAAGCATAACCGTGCTTAGTGATATGTAGATACAGAAAAAGATGGTTATAGTGTCCCATTCGGTTCCTGGCAATAAAGACACTATACCTGTCAGGACACTATATATACAT
>NW_013853609.1:0-709 GCF_000517525.1 Limulus polyphemus
GGTTGAGTCACAGTCCGTTGAGTCAATCTCAAACAATCTTGGCAGGTTGACGCCTCAGACAATGCTGAATATTCTAAAGGGATTCAAGGCCAAAGTATGAAAGGTGCTGGATTGTTTTCCAAACAACCATGCTCTTCTCATGCTTAGTGAGACGTAGGGTGTTCAAGGGTAGGATCCCCTCAAAATCTTTATTTCTTGGTAGAGGAAAGCAAACTGCAAATGTTGTTTATGAAGAAGCTTGGCTATAAATTTAAAATTTTGAGATAAAGTTTATGTTCAAGTCATTGCTTTGAAATATATGAGTGCTGTTAAACTTACATTGTTTTAATTATGAATAAACATTTCCCGTCAGTTGACGGGTATTTCAGCTTTTTAAATATATATTCTTCGCCTTTCTACCTGTCGGCCATCAACAGTGACAGTGACTACTGGTAGTATAAATCACCCAGCAACAATGACATGACTACTGGTAGTATAAGTCACCCAGCAACAATGACATGACTACTGTTAGTATAGATCACTCAGTAACAATGACATGACTATTGGTAGTATAGATCACTCAGTAACAATGACATGACTACTGGTAGTATAGATCACTCAGTAACAATGACATGACTACTGGTAGTATAGATCACTCAGTAACAATGACATGACTACTGGTAGTATAGATCACTCAGCAACAATGACATGACTACTGGTAGTATAGATC
>NW_013853610.1:0-356 GCF_000517525.1 Limulus polyphemus
CGTTGATAGTTCTCTTACGTTTCTATTGTATATTACCTATAACCAATAGAAAGTCAAGGTTTTATCTATCAAATGGCATATTGTATAATGTTGTGTTCTGAACAGATAACCATCAATTTCAATCGGAGTAGCAACATCGTTCCTGTGGGAAAGTTAACAACAATATATGTTAATTTGTATGCCCTTTCAAAACAAGAGGATCGAAGCGGTTAATATGTTCCCAAAATGGAACATCAGTGCAAATAGTTATCAAAATGGCTGTGTAGATAACAAGCGGTTAATATGTTCCCAAAATGGAACATCAGTACAAATAGTTATCAAAATGGCTGTGTAGATAACAAGAGGTTAATATGTTC
>NW_013853611.1:0-549 GCF_000517525.1 Limulus polyphemus
AATACATGAACGCAACTAGATCTGTTAATGAATCTAATTAATACAACTAGGTCTGTTAATGAATCTAATTAATACAACTAGGTCTGTTAATGAATCTAATTAATACAACTAGGTCTGTTAATGAATCTAATTAATACATGAACGCAACTAGGTCTGTTAATGAATCTAATTAATACATGAACGCAACTAGGTCTGTTAATGAATCTAATTAATACATCAACGCAATTAGGTCTGTTAATGAATCTAATTAATACATGAACGCAAATAGGTGAATTTATATCAACAATAGTTATCCCATTAATAAAAATGATCAACTGTCTGTTCTGATACATGCCGTACCACCGTGAATTTATATCGACTATAGTTATTACATTAATAAAAAAGATAAACTGTTAGTTCTGATACATGCCGTACCTCCGTGAATTTATATCGACATTAGTTATTACATTAATAAAAATGATTAACTGTCTGTTCTGATACATGCCGTACCACCGTGAATTTATATCAACTATAGTTATCACATTAATAAAAATGATCAACTGTCTGTTC
>NW_013853612.1:0-358 GCF_000517525.1 Limulus polyphemus
TTGCGAAAGAATAAACTAGTTTTATTTAAGAAAGGACTTATATCGCTAAAGTTTCTTCGGAAAGCATTTTTACGAAAAATTAACAAACGAACAGAGATGCAACACTACATTAAGCACAACTGATTACAATGGTCGTAACTAGAAGAGATAATTGTTTGCTTTCCTTCCTTAATTATTGTTTTATGTTTTAGGAAAAATAATTTTAAGGACTTATTTCTAAATAGTGATAATCTATATACATATTTCATGTATAATAATTGGAATGTGACTGTGTTTCACAAAATACTAGTCCACTATAACACAGTCAAGACAGGTCACTTTGTAAAGACTAAAGGCCAGTTGTATATTATTGGATACG
>NW_013853613.1:0-358 GCF_000517525.1 Limulus polyphemus
TTTACCAACGAATAGTGGGATTGAACGTCACATTATAACGCCCCCACGGCTGAAAGGGCGAGCATGTTTGGTGTGAGAGGAATTCGAACCCGCGACCCTCAGATTGCGAGTCGAGTGCCTTAACCATCTGGCCATGGATATGATACTAATTAATGATTTTTTGTTGTCATGAGAATCCAGTTAAAATCTGTAGTATAAGTGGCTACTATAAGCTATTTCATCTAACTGGCAAATACTTTCATAAAGCTTGTAACCTCGTGTAGGATCTTTGTTAGAAACTTTTTAAATTTTTTTCCAGTATGCGGTGTGTTGAAGTGGTGCATAGACAAAGATATTCTACGTTGCGTTTCTAGTCGAC
>NW_013853614.1:0-358 GCF_000517525.1 Limulus polyphemus
GTAACTTTAGTTACCGAATTTATAACCCCCATACTCATCTCTAGCGTTATTTGGTGCAACAACTCCACGAATATTTAGGGGTAACTCTAGTTACCAAATTTATAACCACCATAATCATCTTTAGCCTTACTTGGCACAACTACTACATGATCACCTAGGTGTAACTCTAGTTACCGAATTTATAACCACCATACTAATCTTTAGCCTTACTTGGTACAACTACTCCATAAACACCTAGGTATAACTCTAGTTACCGAATTTATAATCACCATAGTCATCTTTAGCCTTACTTGGTACAACTACTCCATGAACACTTATGTGTATCTCTAGTTACAGAATTTATAACCACCATACTCAT
>NW_013853615.1:0-255 GCF_000517525.1 Limulus polyphemus
GTCTGGTCCTTGTTGTTTCCAATCGTCATTTTATCGAAATTAACTACACACTTCCTCAGTAGTAGATAGTCCAATCCTAATATGCATTGGTCTTCAATGTCAGCCAAGTATGCTTTCTGTCTGTTTTTCATGCCCATCAGCTCAATAGTTACCCACACTGGTCCCCACAACTTTGCAGAATGTCCTGTCACACCACAGAGCTTCTGTACAGCTTCTGGTACTCCTTTGTTATCCAGCACCTTGATGCTCACAAGG
>NW_013853616.1:0-358 GCF_000517525.1 Limulus polyphemus
GGTGACAATTCTGTCCAAAAATGGTTCACGCGCATTACGCGCCAGAAGAGATGAAACAACGTTCACAGTTGTAAACGATGATCATCGGAGAGTTCGTGGGGCACCCAAACACCTTCTTTATGGAGTTTTCCCGTATTCCTTAGATGTTTACGTATAGTTTCATGAGAGACATGCAATTTCTGGGCCATTTCACGAGTGTGTTGCCTAGGGTTAGATTCAACAAGCGTCTTCATCGATATCAATTCCAACATGTCGGCACCTGGCATCACAGTTTTTAAGGCTAAAGTCACCTGAACGAAATTTTCTGTGCCATCGTTGACACTTACGAACGTTCAAAACATTTTCATATAGTCCTTTT
>NW_013853617.1:0-358 GCF_000517525.1 Limulus polyphemus
CAGGTTTCTAAGTTATTTCCTCTTGGAGTTATGGCAGTCACACGCAGAGACCAACAGACATGTGCTTTTATTATTATAGATCAACTTGTTTCTACATGACAACACTTTAAAACATATATTTTACAGTTCCGTGATTCAAACATTTCATTGAAATTGAAATTGATAAATATACAACATTCATACATATATAGTCAGTAAAATGCAATTAACTCATGGATACTGAGGTAGCAATAAGACTAAAATAATAAGAAAATCATGGGTGCTCAGAAACTGTTTTTCCTCTTCCCTCGGCTTGTGAAATTTAGAATCATTCTTTATGTGGATTGGTAAAATGTTTATGCCGAGATTTAGGCAACTT
>NW_013853618.1:0-358 GCF_000517525.1 Limulus polyphemus
CACACTCTCGTGTTATTTATTATGATAGTCGTTAAAAGCTCCCACACACTCACATGTTATTTAGGATGACACTTGTTAGAAGCTAATACACACACACACTCATATGTTATTTAGTAGGACAGTCGATAAAGGCTAACACACACACACTCACATGTTATATAATAGGACACTCGTTAAAAGCCCTTGTACACTAAGATGTTATTTAGCATGGCAGTCGTTAAAAGCTCACATAACTCACATGTTATTTAAGATAAAACTTGTTAGAAGCTACCACACACTCACATGCTATTTAGGATGACACTTGTGAGAAGCTACCACACATTCACATGTAATTTTGGTATGACAGTCGTTATCGCTT
>NW_013853619.1:0-358 GCF_000517525.1 Limulus polyphemus
AGCACTTTAACTGTAATACTCGAACTGCGTTTAGTCGACTAGGTACAGTAGTATTGAACGCTTTAACTGTAATACTCGAACTGCTTTTAGCCAACTAGGTACAGTAGTATTGAACTCTTTAACTGTAATACTCGAACTGCTTTTAGTCAACTTGGTACAGTAGTATTGAACTCTTTTAACTGTAATACTCGAAGTGTTTTTAGTCAACTAGGTACAGTAGTATTGAACTCTTTAACTGTAATACTCGAACTGCTTTTAGTCGACTAGGTACAGTAGTATTGGACTCTTTTAACTGTAATACTCGAACTGCTTTTAGTCAACTAGGTACAGTAATATTGAACACTTTAACTGTAATACT
>NW_013853620.1:0-358 GCF_000517525.1 Limulus polyphemus
GTTCCACGATCTATTCCTTCCAATACACGGTCGGTAATACTGGTTTTCGATGTTCCACGATCTATTCCTTCCAATACACGGTCGGTAATACTGGTTTTCGATGTTCGTCGATCTATTCCTTCCAATACACGGTCGGTAATACTGGTTTTCGATGTTCCTCGATCTATTCCTTCCAATACACGGTCGGTAATACTGGTTTTCGATCTTCCACGATCTATTCCTTCCAATACACGGTCGATAATACTGGTTTTCGATCTTCCACGATCTATTCCTTCCAATACACGGTCGGTAATACTAGTTTTCGATGTTCTACGATCTATTCCTTCCAATACACGGTCGATAATACTGGTTTTCGATC
>NW_013853621.1:0-358 GCF_000517525.1 Limulus polyphemus
GTACTTTGTTGTATAGACTGGAGAAGCTCGATCACAGTTCACGTGTAAATATTTTGATGTATAGACTGGAGAAGCTCGATCACAGCTCACGTGTAAAATATTTTGATGTATAGAATGGGGAACTCGATCATAGCTCACGTGTATGTACTTTGTTGTATAGACTGCAGAAGCTCGATCACAGCTCACGTGTAAATATTTTGATGTATAGACTGGGGAAGCTCGATCACAGCTCACGTGTAAATACTTTGTTGTATAGACTGGGGAAGCTCGATCACAGCTGACGTGTAAATATTTTGATGTATAGACTAGGGAAGCTCGATCACAGCTCACGTGTATGTACTTTGTGTATAGACTGCAG
>NW_013853622.1:0-357 GCF_000517525.1 Limulus polyphemus
AGCCCAAGAGTTGGCGGTGGGTGGTGATGAC
The DNA here is from genome assembly GCF_000517525.1 of Limulus polyphemus. Classification (NCBI taxonomy): domain Eukaryota; kingdom Metazoa; phylum Arthropoda; class Merostomata; order Xiphosura; family Limulidae; genus Limulus; species Limulus polyphemus. The sequence continues at coordinate 32 of NW_013853622.1, forward strand.
TAGCTGCCTTTCCTCTAGTCTTACACTGCTAAATTAGGGACGGCTAGCGCAGATAGCCCTCGTGTAGCTTTGCGCGAAATTAAAAAAAACAAAACAAAAACATTTCAGCAGTCATTGGGTAGATAGTTACTGTAGTTATACAAAGGTTTGTTCACGAATTATTGAACAATATGCACATCCAATGACCTTGCTCCCACCCGTGACGTGTGACTCTTGTTGCAACTTTGCTCCTGCCCGTGATGTGTGACTCTTCTGTTGCAACTTTGCTCCTACCCGTGAGTTATGTGTGATTCTGCTCTTGCAACTTTACTCCTACCCGTGAATTG
>NW_013853623.1:0-508 GCF_000517525.1 Limulus polyphemus
TAACAATAACTTAATTAAATGTACAGAATTACAAACACAAAATTACAATTCAACAAAGTCTCTTAATTTTACGGGACGTATCTTCTTCCGTACTGGTCTTCGTCTTGTTGGCTTCTGCTTCAAGTGGGGTTCATCTGCTTCATCAGGAAATGTCCAATCATCGGTAACAGTCACATCAGTGGTAGTAACTTCATCAAGAGCTTCACCGTTTCCCTTCTCAAAACTGAGTAGAGTTTCTTCTTCGACGGTGGCTTCTTCAGGTGGCACGTTTTCAGCAGCGTCATTTGTTCCTTTGTTCACTTCGTCCCAACTGAAATGTCCTGGACCGTGATAACGCCAAAGCCTGTTGGCATGCGCCGTGGATCGTCTCTCAGACGTGACTTTCCGGATAAAATGTGGTCGGCGAGGTAAGCCAAAAGTTATGTCGTATGGGCCTTCCCATGGAGAAGACAACTTAGGAGACTTCCCTTTGGTCTTCCTGGGATTATACAACCATACCTTGTCTCCT
>NW_013853624.1:0-651 GCF_000517525.1 Limulus polyphemus
ATGATAATCTTGATCAACTTTCCTGATTCACTACAGCGTTTCTGAATGCATTTGAAATGATTACTAATGTCTGAGATAAATGTAGCGTGTTCTCTGGAACTGATGAATAATTATTTAAATCTATGTTATGAAAAAAAAAATGTTTTCAAAGTTGGACTGTAATATGTATGTTAAGAGTTTCAGAACTCACGCAGGCAAACAAACTGAGTGAAAAAGGTCTATAAAATATATATAGCTGTTGATATTTCGGTACTTGATCTCTGTCAAATAATAATACCCCCCCCCCCCAGTGACACAGCGGTATGTCTGCGGACTTACAACGCTAGAAACCGGATTTCGATACCCGTGGTGGGCAGAGCAGAGATAGCCCATTGTGTAGCTTTGTGCTTAATTAAAAACAAAGAAACAAGACCATTTGTCAAGAATATATACGTCAGAAGGGCTATTTCACCAATACTTGAAGTTGTTGCGATGATTTATACACCAAAATGTTGTATTTTAACTTGGGGAGTTCAGAAGCAGTATATCGTTTCACAAACTTCAACACATGATGTCCATCAAGACAACTCATCACGACAAGCTAAAACTGTTGCCTCTATAACGACTGTCATTCATTAATATTGATTGTTTAAAAAAGAGAAGGAAACAAGT
>NW_013853625.1:0-358 GCF_000517525.1 Limulus polyphemus
CTGTCCATAAGAAGACCCAAGATTTATCAATACTGTGTACTGTCAATAAGAAGACAAAAGATTTAACGATATTGTGTACTGTCAATAAGAAGACACAAGATTTAACGATACTGTGTACTGTCAATAAAAGACACAAGATTTAACGATACTGTGTACTGTCAATAAGAAGACACAAGATTTAACGATACTCTGTACTGTCAATAAGAAGACACAAGATTTAACGATACTGTGTACTGTCAATAAGAAGACACAAGATTTAACGATACTGTGTACTGTCAATAAGAAGACACAAGATTTTACGATACTGTGTACAGTCAGTAAGAAAACACAAGATTTAACAATAATGTGTCCTGTCAAA
>NW_013853626.1:0-358 GCF_000517525.1 Limulus polyphemus
ATTAATAAAATAGCACGACTATATATATATATATATAGTATACCTTAAACAATACAATGAGTTTAACCATTACAATATTGCTCACTGATTCTACATTTTCGTATGCATAGTTTAACAGTTTTATTCACAATAACGCTATTATTTATACAGTATGACATAACTAACCATTACAAACTGTTTTTTTTTTACGACCGTCTTCATGGTATTGTTTGTTTGTTTGAAGTTAAGCACAAAGCTACACAATGGGCTACCTGTGCTCTGCCCACCACGGTATCGAAACCCGGTTTCTAGCGTTGCAAATCCGCAGACATACCGCTGTGCCACTGGGAGGGGTGGGGACATGTGGAACAGTTTGTTT
>NW_013853627.1:0-358 GCF_000517525.1 Limulus polyphemus
CATTAGTAAAATGTTATACCAACAGATAGAACTGTCGTTAAATACTGGAAAACATTAGTAAGATGTTATACCAACAGATAGAACTGTCGTTAAATACTGGAAAACACTGGTACAATGTTATACCAACAGATAGAACTGCCGTTAAATACTGGAAAACACTGGTACAATGTTATACCAACAGATAGAACTGTCGTTAAATACTGGAAAACACTGGTACAATGTTATACCAACAGATAGAACTGTCGTTAAATACTGGAAACCTGGTACAATGTTATACCAACAGATAGAACTGTCGTTAAATACTGGAAACCTGGTACAATGTTATACCAACAGATAGAACTGTCGTTAAATACTGGAA
>NW_013853628.1:0-358 GCF_000517525.1 Limulus polyphemus
TTTCACAAACTTACAAGCAATATAAAGTCTTCTTTCTAGTTTGTAACTTCCTTGATATCTTATCGAGGGTTCACTTGATTACGAGTTGATATAGGTATGATTCGTCGGGAAGCTAGCTGGCTTTGTCCTTTACCACACACGCTGAATTTTCCACCGTTGAAGTTAGGTAATGTTTTCGTAAAAATACTAATGCCCGATGAGAATCGACTGAAGTTAGATGAGTTGTAATGTTCGAACTTTGTAAATGCTCCTGGTCAAATATCTGAAGTTTTCCGACTGGTATGCGTTGTAACAATCCCAATTATATATTTATATCTGTGGGAAGGTTTTCTAGAAAATTCAGATTACGTAACAATAC
>NW_013853629.1:0-358 GCF_000517525.1 Limulus polyphemus
TGTGAGTATGGTGGTTATAAATTCGGTAACTAGAGTTACACCTAGGTGTTCATAAAGTAGTTGTACCAAGTAAGGCTAAATATGAATATGGTGTTTATAAATTTGGTAACTAGAGTTAAACCTAAGTGTTCATGGAGTAGTTGTACCAAGTAAGGCTAAAGATGAGTATGGTGGTTATAAATTCTGTAACTAGAGTTACGCCTAGGTGTTCATGGAGTAGTTGTACCAAGTAAGACTAAATATAAGTATGATGGTTATAAATTCGGTAACTCGAGTTAAACCTAAGTGTTCATGGAGTAGTTGTACCAAGTAATGACAAAAGATGAGTATGTCGGTTATAAATTCTGTAACCAGAGTT
>NW_013853630.1:0-535 GCF_000517525.1 Limulus polyphemus
CAGGCATGATTCACAGTATTAAAGACGCAATAACTCACTGTAAACAGGCATGAATCACTGTATTAAGGACAAAATAACTCACTAGTAAACAGGCATGATTCACTGTACTGAGAAAGTAAAAACTCACTACCAAATTGTCATGAGTCACTGTGATAAGAAGGTAAAAACTCACTAGTAAAAGTGTTATAATTCACTGTGTTAAAGACATAATAACTCAATAGTAAAAAAGCATGATTTACTGTGTTAAAGACGTAATAACTCACTTGCAAACTGGCATGATTCACAGTATTAAGGACGTAATAACTCACTGGTAAATAGGCATGATTCACAGTATTAAAGACGTAATAGCTTACTGGTAAACAGGCATGAATCACTGTGTTAAGGACAAAATAACTCACTAGTAAACAGGCATGATTCACTGTACTGAGAAAGTAAAAACTCACTACCAAATTGTCATGAGTCACTGTGATAAGGAGGTAAAAACTCACTAGTAAAAGTGTTATAATTCACTGTGTTAAAGACATAATAACTCAAT
>NW_013853631.1:0-358 GCF_000517525.1 Limulus polyphemus
TCGAAGTTAACTACACACTTCATTGGTAGTAAGTAGTCCAACCCTATTATGCATTGGTCTTCAATGTCAGCCAAGTATACTTTCTGTCTGTTCGTCATGCCCATGAGCTCAATAGTTACCCACACTGGTCCCCATAACCCTGAATAATGTCCTGTCACACCACAGAGCTTCTGTATGGCTTCTGGTACTCTATTGTGATCTAGCACCATGATACTCACAAGGGTTTGCTGAGATGCACTTTTGGCCATCCAGCTTTCCTGTCACGTAGACACTATGTGTGCTTGCCATTTTTACACTTGGCTGTTGGGACTTTCACAATGGGGGTTGGTGGGCGTTCTTCAACACCAACCACTACTGG
>NW_013853632.1:0-776 GCF_000517525.1 Limulus polyphemus
AAACTCTGGGACCAAATAGCAGTTTTTGTTGGACATATCTATTCAGGCCAGATTAACACATATAATAAGCCATAAAGTATGTTATCCAGCTGAATTGGGGGTCCACGAGAGGTCAGCCTTATTTTCCCCTCCTCAAGCGCCTCCACTGGTTCAGTGGTAAGTCTTCAGTGTTATAACGCTCAAAATTGAGTTTTGATACCCACGTAGGCACAGCATAGAAAACCAATTGTATTGCTTCGTGCTTCCCAAGACTTTTGGAGGATGACGTTTAGCATAAAAGTAGAACCTATATACTTTTGTTGCTCCTTTACAGGATGTGGCCTGTTTATAAAGTTATAGCGATCAAACAGAGATACGTAAAGATTTAAGTCTATAATATAAAAGGCTAACAACTTCATGATTCTACGTTTAGATTAGATATTGAAGTGGTTAATTATCAAATTCACATTGGAAAGTAACAAAATAAGCATTATTTGCAAATATAGTAGCATTTGCTATTAGAAAGAAAATTTAATTTTGAAGAAAATGAAAGCGTCAATTCATAAAAATTTGATATATAATATTCATTTCAAGTTAGCATTAAAGGTATTACTTGAAACTACATCCAAAACTGATAGAATGTGATTTATTCCATGAATTAATTTATTTACACAAGTTCCAGACAAAATACATAGTTTTGTATGTTTTTTACACTTGACCAAATAAATAATTCGTTAAGATGGTCTTAATGAGTGCACCCCAGTGGCACAGCGGTATGTCTGTGGACTTACAACGCT
>NW_013853633.1:0-736 GCF_000517525.1 Limulus polyphemus
TTCAATAAGAAGACACAAGATTTACCGATACTGTGTATTGTCAATAAGAAGACACAAGATTTAACGATACTCTGTACTGTCAATAAGAAGACACAAGATTTAACGATACTGTGTACTGTCAATAAGAAGACACAAGATTTAACAATACTGTGTACTGTCAATAAGAAGACACAAGATTTAACAATACTGTGTTCTGTCAATAAGAAGACACAAGATTTATAAATACTGTGTACTATCAATAAGAACACACAAGATTTAACAATACTGTGTACTGTCAATAAGAAGACACAATATTCAACGATAATGTGTACTGTCAGTAAGAAACACAAGATTTAACAATAATGTGTCCTGTCAATAAGTATTGACAGTACACAGTATCGTTAAATCTTGTGTCTTAGAAGACACAAGATTTAACGATACTGTGTACTGTCAATAAGAAGACACAAGATTTAACGATACTGTGTACTGTCAATAATCTTCTTATTGACAGTACACAGTATCGTTAAATCTTGTGTCTTCCCACAATATTCAACGATAATGTGTACTGTCAGTAAGAAAACACAAGATTTAACAATAATGTGTCCTGTCAATAAGAAGACCAAGATTTAACGATACTGTGTACTGTCAATAAGAAGACACAAGATTTAACGATACTGTGTACTGTCAATAAGAAGACACAATATTCAACGATAGTGTGTACTGTCAGTAAGAAAACACAAGATTTAACAATAATGTG
>NW_013853634.1:0-356 GCF_000517525.1 Limulus polyphemus
TCTTCTTGTTTATTTTGCTGTTCGAGCTGCCACTCTTGCAGGTTTTCTTGCAACTGCTGTAATCTCTCTTCTTTTTCCTCCAACAACTGCTGTAATCTCTCTTCTTGTTTATTTTGCTCTTTGGGCTTCCACTGTTGCAGGTTTTCTTGCAACTGCTGTTGTCTCTCTTCTTGCTTATGTTTTTTCCCTCCAACAACTGCTGTAATCTCTCGTCTTGTTTATTTTGTTGTTCGAGCTGCCACTGTTGCAGGTTTTCTTGCTACTGTTGTAATCTTTCTTCTTGTTTCTTTCTTTTTTCTCCAACAACTGCTGTAATCTCTCTTCTTGTTTATTTTGCTCTTCGGGCTTCCACTGTT
>NW_013853635.1:0-358 GCF_000517525.1 Limulus polyphemus
GGTCCAAATACCATACTGGAATTAATTATACCTTAAAGACTACTATACAACAATATGGTCCAAATACCATACTGAAATTAATTATACCTTACAAACTACTATACAACAGTATGGTCCAAATACCATACTTGAATTAATTATACCTTAAAAACTACTATACAACAGTATGGTCCAAATACCATACTTAGATTAATTATACCTTAACAACTACTATACAACAGTATCGTCCAAATATCCCATACTTAAATTAATTATACCTTACAGACTACTATACAACAGTATGGTCCAAATACCATACTTGAATTAATTATACCTTAAAAACTACTATACAACAGTATCGTCCAAATATCCCATACTT
>NW_013853636.1:0-357 GCF_000517525.1 Limulus polyphemus
GTATCACCCTAGTTGTTTAAACTCTACCCAGCTGTTTAATGTGGGTGAATAAATGAATCAAGTGGTAGTTATCACCCTAGTTGTTTAACTCAAACAGCTGTATAATGTGGGTGAATCAATGAATCAAGTGGTAAGTATCACCCTAGTTGTTTAACTCTACCCAGCTGTATAATGTGGGTGAATCAATGAATCAAGTGGTAAGTATCACCCTAGTTGTTTAACTCTACCCATCTGTATAATGTGGGTGAATCAATGAATCAAGTGTTAAGTATCACCCTAGTTGTTTAACTCTACCCAGCTGTATAATGTGGGTGAATCAATGAATCAAGTGGTTGGTATCACCCTAGTTCTTTAACT
>NW_013853637.1:0-466 GCF_000517525.1 Limulus polyphemus
TGTATTAAACGACCTACCAGCCACTATCCATCTGTATTAAAAGACCTACCAGTCACTATCCATCTGTATTTAAAGACATACCAGCCACTATCCATCTGTATTGAAAGACCTACCAGCCACTATCCATCTGTATTAAAAGACCTACCAGCCACTATCCATCTGTATCTATAATAAAAGACCTACCAGGTAGGTCTTTTAAAATTACCATCCATCTCTATTAAAAGACCTACCATCCACTATCCATATATAATGAAACACCTACCAGCCCCTATCCATTTGTATTAAAAGACCTTCCAGCCACTATCCATGTGTATTAAAAGACCTACTAGTCTCTATCCATCTGTATTAAAAGACCTACCAGTCACTATCCATCTATAATAAAAGACCTACCAATTACCATCCATCTCTATAAAAGACCTACCAGCCACTATCCATATATAATGAAAGACCTACCAGTCACTATCCA
>NW_013853638.1:0-392 GCF_000517525.1 Limulus polyphemus
CAACCATGGAATTGTATCGGTAAAATGTGTATCTATGATTCGGTGTTAAATACGCTGCCATTATTTTGCTACAATTCTTCTATATTATAGAATTATAGGTATGAAAGGAAGAGTAAAGATGACGTCAAAATATACTATTTATTCGAAATTAAATACAGTAGAACGCAACTCTAGGATAGACAGAGAAGTGTAACAACGTAGCCGTCAATTACACACCTGTTTCTTTATATATGTGTTGAACAAATACGAAATTACTTTTCTATCATGTATAGGACAATAATTCACATTAGTTATATGTTAAAGTATGTTGGTGTCACATCGACAGCTTTCAATGCTTACATAACAATAAATTTATAGACTTCATTCCTGTGGTGGCCACAGCACAAATATCC
>NW_013853639.1:0-485 GCF_000517525.1 Limulus polyphemus
AAGTAGAAGTTTAGTATGTAACAAGTGTAGTACGTAACAAGTGAAGTATAGCTTGTAACAAGTAGAAGTTTAGTATGTAACAAGTGGAAGTTTAGTATGTAACAAGTGTAGTACGTAACAAGTAGAAGTATAGCTTGTAACAAGTAGAAGTTTAGTATGTAACAAGTGGAAGTTTAGTATGTAACAAGTGTAGTACGTAACAAGTAGAAGTATAGCTTGTAACAAGTAGAAGTTTAGTATGTAACAAGTGGAAGTATAGTATGTAACAAGTAGAAGTTTAGTATGTAACAAGTGTAGTACGTAACAAGTGGAAGTATAGTATGTAACAAGTGGAAGTATAGTATGTAACAAGTATAAGTGTAGTACGTAACAAGTAGGAGTTTAGTATGTAATAAGTAGAAGTTTAGTATGTAACAAGTAGAAGTTTAGTATGTAACAAGTGGAAGTTTACTATGTAACAATCGGGAGTTTAGTATTGTTACGTC
>NW_013853640.1:0-361 GCF_000517525.1 Limulus polyphemus
CCATTAATTTTGCGTTAAAAAAACAATTTTTTCCATTTTCCAAAAAACTCATATTTTCACCAAAAAGCAAAGGCTATAGCCCATGTTTTTTACCAAATTGTGAAAAACATTGTTTTTCTTCATATTTCAATACAAAGATTCCCTTGATGTAAGACATTCCAAATAGAGATCCTTATATGAAAATTCCCAATAGTTATTTCATAATCTCTTATCCAACTTTCGGTTAGTGTCGATTTTACTCTTGTTGTTTTATTTTTATCTTCAATTGTATAATAAACAAAGAAGAGCTTTAAGAATAACATCATTCAAACAAAATTCCAACATATAAAATACCATGACGTCTTCTTATCAAATAAACTCC
>NW_013853641.1:0-487 GCF_000517525.1 Limulus polyphemus
CAAACAATGACCCTACATTGTTTTAACCTATTGTATTTTTCCTCTACATATATTAACATCTTGCATTGGATGTGTTATTAAAATACGTGAATCAGAGTTGATCAGTTCTTAGGATAAGTTATCAATGCACTATCTACACTTGCTATTTAAAATAAAACCTTGATCCTACATGGTTTCAATGTACAGTAGTATTTCTGCACAGTTATTCTTGACTTACATTGACGTAGGAAGCCGTTAAAAGTCTGGATCTCTCAGTTTCAACGCCTTCAGTGAATCGGATCTGTCTATTTGTTATTGAACTGTCTATGTAAATTATTTATTTACATATATCAATGTCTTGCAATTGCCGTTGCTGTTGAAAAATACCTGGATCCAGCTTAGTTTCAGTCGCTTTCAAAGCTTTCGACATTTAATGATATTACTTCTATTGAACGCTTCCGTATCTATCTATATTTGCCATTTACACTAACCACACCCACATTATTAT
>NW_013853642.1:0-358 GCF_000517525.1 Limulus polyphemus
TCTGATTCTGTCTTTCTTTAAAAATTCACAAACTGATTCTATCTTTCTCTAACCACTCCCAAGCTGATTTTGCCTATCTCTAACCACTCTCAATCTGATTCTGTCTTTCTTTAACAACTCCCAAACTGATTCTATCTTTCTCTAACCACTCTCAAGTTGATTCGGTCTTTCTTTAACAACTCCCAAGCTGATTCAGTCTTTCTTTAACTACTCTCAAGCTTATTCTGTCTTTCTTTAACAACTCGCAAGCTGATTCTATCTTTCTCTAACAACTCCCAAGCTGATTCTGTCTTTCTCTAAGAACTCTCAAGCTGATTCTGTCTTTCTCTAACAACTCTCAAGTTGATTCTGTTCTTTC
>NW_013853643.1:0-358 GCF_000517525.1 Limulus polyphemus
ATAGCCTATTAGGTGTACTTACATAATTTGTAAACCATTTTGACATTTATGTCATCCAGTATCGTTCAAATTCACATAGCTAGAGTAATCTTTGAAGCATCCAGAATAAATTTCTGTTATATACCAAGTTTTGAAACTTATGTTTTATATGAGAAGCCAGTCACTTGTGGTGTACATGGATTATAAAGCAGATTGATAAAAATACTACTTAAATTTACAAATAAAATTTTTTATTAGTTTACAAAATTGCACATATACTTAAATAGATCTTGTGCAGGTAGCATTCTAGTATTCATGGTTACATTATATGAACCTTTCGTGCTTTTGCTGCTGCAAATGCATCAGTTAAACTATCAAA
>NW_013853644.1:0-359 GCF_000517525.1 Limulus polyphemus
AGTGTTTGATAGTAACTCACTGTATTAACATACAATACCTTCAGATAGAGTATTCTAGAACAAGTGGATGTGAAAAAAACAGACTGTTTGACAGTAACTCACTGTATTAACATACAATACCTTCAGATAGAGTGTTTGATAGTAACTCACTGTATTAACATACAATACCTTCAGATGGAGTATTCTAGAACAACTGGATGTGAAAAAACAAACTGTTTGATAGTAACTCACTGTATTAACATACAATACCTTCAGATGGAGTATTCTAGAACAACTGGATGTGAACAAAACAAACTGTTTGATAGTAACTCACTGTATTAACATACAATACCTTCAGATAGAGTATTCTAGAACAAGTG
>NW_013853645.1:0-358 GCF_000517525.1 Limulus polyphemus
GCAGTAACTGCCCAGAATTCTACATCGGAGAAACGGGAAGAAAATTGGAAACCAGATTGACAGAACACAATAAAAAATCGTCCCATGTTTTCCACCATTGCAACTCAAAAAACCGTATTATATCTGTTAAAACTCGGTAATTTTAAACAAAGAACCAAACATAAGCAAATGAAAAGTCAAGGAATCCATCTTAATTGAACAAAACAACCCTACTCTAAACCAACACCCTGGAGTGCCAAGATATATCTTCTAAGTCGTGCAACAGTATCCGGTCATGTGACCTCTTTGTTCTATACTAATATATATATATATATATATATATCTGTGTCAGTGTAAACTACTTGTACATGATGATGAC
>NW_013853646.1:0-359 GCF_000517525.1 Limulus polyphemus
GTAATAAATCAAACACAGTGGCACCCCACCCACCTCTTTCCATTTTTGAAAATGCTCCCTTATATACACTTACTTCTATATATAACATGAATAACCAGGTTTTCTCAGCCTTTCTAACATTCCTTCCACCATTTCTTTCTTTTGAACCAAGATTTCAATGAAGTAGGTTGTGTCTTTAGTCTTCTCGAAATTTCATATTTTTTTAGACCCAAATAAATCTTAGTTACTAAGCTTAATAAATTATAGTGGAATTCTGTGCTATTGATATAGTATTTTTTTAGTTATTGAAATATATATATATAAAACCTAAAAAACATTTTCATATCTTCTACGTGCAAATTTTTTAAAGCTTTTAACAA
>NW_013853647.1:0-359 GCF_000517525.1 Limulus polyphemus
TTATTTACTACTCCAAGGATAGTGTACACTATGTAGAGTATCTACTGCACCAGGGATAGGGTAATGTATGTAGAGTATTTAATGCACCTGGATAGGGTACAGTATGTAGAGTATTTACTGCACCTGGATAAGTTACAGTATGTAGAGTATTTACTGCACCAGGAATAGAGTACACTATGTAGAGTATTTATTGCACCAGGGATAGGTAACAGTATGTAGAGTATTTGCTACACCAGGTATAGGGTAAACAATGTAGACTATTTTTTGCACCAGAGATAGGGTACATTATGAAGAGTATTTACTGCACAAGGGATAGGGGTACAGTATGTAGAGTATTTACTGCACCAGAGATATAGTAC
>NW_013853648.1:0-358 GCF_000517525.1 Limulus polyphemus
TGAAATGTGGTCGGCGAGGTAAACCAAAAGTGGCGCATGCCAACAGGCTTTGGCATTATCACGGTCCAGAACATTTCAGTTGGGATGAAGTGGATAACAGAACAAATGACGCTGCTGAAGACGTGCCACATGAAGAAGCCACCGTCGAAGAAGAAACTGTGCTCAGCTTTGAGAAGGGAAATGGTGAAGCTCTTGATGAAGTTACTACCACTGATGTGACTGTTACCGACGATAGGACATTTACTGATGAAGCAGATGAACCCCTCGTGAAGCAGAAGCCAACAAGACAGAGACCAGTATGGAAGAAGATACGTCCTGTAAAATTAAGAGACTTTGTTGAATTGTAATTTTGTGATTG
>NW_013853649.1:0-358 GCF_000517525.1 Limulus polyphemus
GACCAAACATCAACTTTACTGGAGTGTATCCAGTAGCTTCATGCTCTGCTGTTCTATAGGCCATCAACAGTGGAGGGAGTAAGACATCCCAGCCATCTTGGTGGCTATTACAAAACTTCGCCAATTCCAGTGTCAGTGCCCAAATGTATTTTTCTACCATCCCATCAGACTGTGTATGAAGTGGCATTGTCCTGGTCTTTCGTATGCCAAACAACTTGCAGCATTCATGGAACACAGCTGATTCAAAGTTACGACCTTGATCTGAATGCAGTTCGTATGGCATACCAAATCTGAAGAAGAAGTCACTAATAGCCGAAGCTACAGTTGTAGCTTCCTGATTTGGTATTGCATATGCCTC
>NW_013853650.1:0-358 GCF_000517525.1 Limulus polyphemus
TCCACGGGTGTCGAAACCCGGTTTGTAGCACTGTAAATCCAAAGACATGCCGCTTTGCTACCGGAGGGCTTCTATAAGGAATTGATTCATACCAAATTTCAACAAAACAAGTTTCTCTTTGTTACTATATCAATAACACATGGAAAAATTATACTTTCTTTCTTCGCTTCTTTCGGGTTATTTGGTTGCTCTCACAAAAATTCGCGAAATTCAAAACCAAATCAAACCTCATAACCCGAGCGAAGAATACACACATTCAATTTGTCATTTATAATATATCAACCTAATAATCCGAGTGAAACCGGATACTTTCGCTACTAAAACAAACAAACTTATAAATGTGGTCATTTGAGTAACT
>NW_013853651.1:0-357 GCF_000517525.1 Limulus polyphemus
ATCGGTATAACCATAATTTACCAGGTTCGAAAACGATATGTACACACCATAAGAATTGTTGTCGTATAAATTGACTTAGACAAATAGTGTTTGATAAGTAAAGAATTCGGCACAAAAAGACACAGAACGATAGGTATACATGGAAATAGATCTTTCTAGAGAATCTATGTAAAGCGATGGTTAGCTTGGAAAAACCTCAGTAAACGTTACACACCTATGAGAAATATAGAAAATGAAATGAAGAACCTTATATAGTTATTTCATTTTTTGAAAACAACTGAAAACGATGAATAGTTATTGGGATAAATAATAAAATGATAGTTAGATGCAGAAATCACAAGAAAGGGACGCACTCGT
>NW_013853652.1:0-616 GCF_000517525.1 Limulus polyphemus
CTACCAGCCACTATCCATCTATCATAAAGACCTACCATTTACTATCCATCTATAGTAAAAGACCTAAAAGCCACTATCCATATATAATGACTGACCTACCAGCCACTATCCATCTTTATTAAAAGACCTGCCAGTCATATCCATCTGTATTAAAAGACCTACCAGTCACTATCCATCTATAATAAAAGACCTAACAGTTACCATCTATCTATATTAAAAGACCTACCAATTACCATCCATCTCTATTAAAAGATCTACCATCCACTATCCATATATAATGAAACACCTACCAGCCACTATCCATCTGTATTAAAAGACACACCAGCCACTATCCATCTGTATTAAAAGACCTACCAGCAACTATTCATCTGTATTAAAAGACCTGCCAGTCATATCCATCTGTATTAAAGACCTACCACTCACTGTCCATATATAATGATAGACCTACCAGCCACTATCCATCTGTATTAAAAGACCTTCCAGTCACTATCCATCTGTATTAAAAGCCTACCAGTCACTATCCATCTATAATAAAAGACCTACCAGTTACCATTTATCTATATTAAAAGATCTACCAGCCACTATCCATCTGTATTAAAAGACCTACCAGCCACTA
>NW_013853653.1:0-347 GCF_000517525.1 Limulus polyphemus
ATTACAAAACTTTGCCAATTCCTGTCCCAGTGTCCAGTTGTACTTTTCTACCATCCCATCAGACTGTGGGTGAAGTGGCGTTGTCCTAGTCTTTCGTATGCCAAACAACTTGCTGCATTCATGGAATACAGCTGATTCAAAGTTACGGCCTTGATTCGAATGCAGTTCGTATTGCATACCAAACCTGAAGAACAAATTACTAATAGCCGAAGCTGCAGTTGTAGCTTTCTGATTTGGTATTGCATATGCTCAGGCCACTTGGTGAAATAATCCATCACCACACAAATGTATTTGTTTCCAGTACGAGTTTGAGGCAATGGACCAGCAATGTCAACGGCTACTCTTTC
>NW_013853654.1:0-358 GCF_000517525.1 Limulus polyphemus
TGGGGGCGTTATAATGTGACGGTCAATCCCACTATTCGTTGGTAAGAGAGTAGCCCAAGAGTTGGCGGTGGGTGGTGATGACTAGCTGCCTTCCCTCTAGTCTGCTAAATTAGGGACGGCTAACGCAGATAGCCCTCGTGTAGCTTTGCGTGAAATTCAGAACAAACAAACAAACTTCAAAATTTTCCAGTATTCTTTCCGTCTTCGTTTATTCTTTACTTGTATTATCATCTTTATTAAACACGGATTTTCTTGTATTCATATTACTTCTAAAAGTTATCCCCAAAGTCTATTCTTAGCTCTGACTTCCACATTCAGATTTACTGTTTCTAATAATCCGTCTATTTCATGTATCTCC
>NW_013853655.1:0-701 GCF_000517525.1 Limulus polyphemus
ACTAATAGGTCTTTTATTACAGATGGATAGTGACTGGTAGGTGTTTTATTATTAATGGATAGTGGCTGATAGGTCTTTTACTATAGATAGAGAGTGGCTGGTAGGTCTTTTATTACAGATGGATAATGGCTGGTAGGTCTTTTATTACAGATGGATAGTGGCTGGTAGGTCTTTTATTATAGATGGATAATAACTGCTAGGTGTTTTATTATAGATGGATAGTGGGTGATAGGTCTTTTACTATAGATAGAGTATGACTTGTAGGTCTTTTATTACAGATGGATAGTGGCTGGTAGGTCTTTTATTATAGATTGATAGTGACTGGTAGGTCTTTAACGATAAATGGATAGTGACTGGCATCTGTAATAAAAGACCTGGATAGTGGCTGGTAGGTCTTTTTTAATAATAAAACACCTACCACTCACTATCGATCTATAATAAAAGACCTACCAGCTACTATCCATCAAGAATAGGATCTTTTATTATATATGGATAGTGGCTGGTAGGTCTTTTATTATAGATGGATAGTGACAGGTAGGTCTTTAATAATAAATGGATATTAGTAACTATCCATATATCATTAAAGACCTACGAATAACTAACCTACCAGCCACAATCCATCTGTAATAAAAGACCTCTGTAATAAAAGTATACCAGCCACTATCCAATAATAAAAGACCCCATCTATAGTGACTGGTAGG
>NW_013853656.1:0-359 GCF_000517525.1 Limulus polyphemus
CCTCACCCTTTATTCATGATGTAAAGCTTAGTTGACCTTGTTCTTTATATCGTGGGCTAAAGCTTTGGTTGACCTTACACTTTATATCATAATACAAAGCATTAGTTGACCTTGTTCTTTATATCATGGTGTAAAGCATTAGTTGACCTTGTTCTTTATATCATGGTGTAAAGCATTAGTTAGCCTTGTTCTTTATATCATGGTGTAAAGCATTAGTTGACCTTGTTCTTTATATCATAGTACAAAGCATTAGTTGGCCTTACTATTTATATCATGATTAGCTTTTGTCTTTACTCCATGGTATTTACATTATCTTAAACATTAATTAAACATTTTCATTAAATTACAGAGGGAATCTT
>NW_013853657.1:0-356 GCF_000517525.1 Limulus polyphemus
GGTAATATCTTATACAGTAGCCCAGAGTAACTCAGTTTTCCTCTTCATTAGGTAATATCTTATACAGTAGCCCCGAGTAACTCAGCTTTACTCTTGATTAAGTAATATCTTATACAGTAGCCACGAGGAACTCAGCTTTACTCTTGATTAGGTAATATCTTATACAGTAGCCCAGAGTAACTCAGTTTTCCTCTTGATTAGGTAATATCTTATACAGTAGCCCCGAGTAACTCAGCTTTACTCTTGATTAGGTAATATCTTATACAGTAGCCCCGAGTAACTCAGCTTTACTCTTGATTAGGTAATATCTTATACAGTAGCCCCGAGTAAATCAGTTTTAATCTTGGTTAAGTAAT
>NW_013853658.1:0-358 GCF_000517525.1 Limulus polyphemus
GTGGATTAAAAAGGATCCAGTAAGCAGTATCGTTCTATGACCCACTGTTGACTTTATTCTACAGTCAATGTGTTAATTAACTCATATACTTAAAACATATCTACATGTGTTTCCTTTAAGTCCGAGTGGTTTAAATAGGACCCAATAGCTAGTATCGTTCTATAACCAACTCTTGACTTTAGTCTCCAGCCAGTGTGTTAATTAACTCATCTATTTACAACATATCTACATGTGTTATTTTAAGATCGAGTGGATTAAATAGGGCTCAATAACTTGTATCGTTCTATGACCCACTTTTGTCTTTATTCTGCAGTCAATGTGTTAATTAACTTATCTATTTACAACATATCTACATGTG
>NW_013853659.1:0-358 GCF_000517525.1 Limulus polyphemus
TGATGCCGTTCAGGGTCAGTAATGCTCCAGCAACATTTGAGAGTCTGATGGAACGAGTATTGGAAGGCCTACAATGGAGGGTAGCCCTAGTGTACCTGGATGATGTCATTGTATTTGCAACAACTTTTGACGAGGAAATGTCCCAGCTGGAGGAAGTATTGAAGCATTTGAAAGCAGCAAACCTCAAACTCCATCCCAAGAAATGTCATTTGTTCCAGAAAGAGGTGCTTTACTTAAGCCACATTGTAAATGAGAATGGTGTGCAAATTGATCCTGATAAGGTGAAAGCAGTGCGTGACTGGCCAGCACCAGACAATGTGGGAGAGCTAAGAAGTTTCTTGGGACTCTGTACTTATTA
>NW_013853660.1:0-357 GCF_000517525.1 Limulus polyphemus
TGAATTGGATAACTGTGTTTTTAGTCCTTCTTCCACTAGATTTTGTTAACTTTGATAACGATCATTTTATCAATTCTTACACTATATTTTTTGACATTCATAATTGTCTTTTTAGTACTATTTACACAAAATTTTTTGACATTCATAATGGTCTTTTTCTCCTTCTTAGATTATATATTTACGACTTTGATAACTGTCTTTTTAGTACTTCTTACACTAGAAATTTTGACATTCATAATGGTCTTTATAGTC
Source organism: Limulus polyphemus (assembly GCF_000517525.1). Classification (NCBI taxonomy): domain Eukaryota; kingdom Metazoa; phylum Arthropoda; class Merostomata; order Xiphosura; family Limulidae; genus Limulus; species Limulus polyphemus. Next base: position 253 of record NW_013853660.1, read on the forward strand.
TTTCGTTCAGTAGATTTTTTTGACTTGGATAACTGTCTTTTTAGTCCTTCTTCCACTAGATTTTGTTAACTTTGATATCGATCATTTTAATAATTCTTACACTAG
>NW_013853661.1:0-357 GCF_000517525.1 Limulus polyphemus
TTCAACGATAATGTGTACTGTCAGTAAGAAAACAAAAGATTTAACAATAATATGTACCATCAATAAGAAGACACAATATTCAACGATAATGTGTACTGTCATTAAAAAAACACAAGATTTAACAAATTTAACAATAATGTGTCCTGTCAATAAGAAGATACAAGATTTAACGAAACTGTGTACTGTCAATAAGAAGAAACAAGATTTAACGATACAGTGTACTGTCAATAAGAAGATACAAGATTTAACGATACTGTGTACTGTCAATAAGAAGACAGAAGATTTAACGATACTAATGTACTTTCAATAAGAAGACACAAGATTTAACAATACTGTGTACTGTCAATAAGAAGACAC
>NW_013853662.1:0-358 GCF_000517525.1 Limulus polyphemus
GGTGCAGCCAAAATGTTAATTAACTCATATATTTACAACGTGTCTACATGTGTTTCCTTAAGTCCGAGTGGATTAAATAGGACCCAATAACTAGTATTGTTCTATTACCCACTGTTGACTTTTTCTGCAGCCAAAATGTTAATTAACTCATATATTTAAAACGTATCTACATGTGTTTCCTTAAGTCCGAGTGGATTATATAGGACCCAATACCTAGTATCGTTCTATGACCCACTGTTGACTTTTTCTGCAGCCAAATTGTTGATTAACTTATATATTTACAACATATCTTCATGTGTTTCCTTAAGTCCGACTGGATTAAATAGGACCCAATTGCTAGTATTGTTCTATGACCCAC
>NW_013853663.1:0-724 GCF_000517525.1 Limulus polyphemus
CACCACCTTTTTCATGTTTTATTGAATTAGGCCTCTTTAAGGATTTAATGGGTCAAAAGTCAAACAACCCAAAAATGTATATTTAGGCTCATGGGCGGTCATATTTACAGCAATGAAGATGAAAATTGGTTAAAATATAAATTTTCCTGCATCCAATACACTAACATATAAAAAAGTTGGACTTGCTCATTTTGAGTCTTTTAGGGGGGGGGTTAAAGTTAACAAAAATGATACTTTGGGGTATTTTGGTCAATCCTTCTGCCGTACCTGCAAGAAGGTATCTTTGTACCAAATCCCACATAAAAACTGTCTATAACACTGCTTGGGACCTGCAAGAAGGTATCTTTGTACCAAATCCCACATAAAAATTCTAAGCAGTGTTATAGACAGTTTTTATGTGGGATTTGGTACAAAGATACTTTCTTGCAGGTCCCAAGCAGTGTTATAGACAGTTTTCGAATTTTCTGTGTTTTTCAAAATTTTTCTAGTGTCAAAATTGGCCTTGTTGGGTTTATGTACGGGAGATATCTTGGCTTCTTTAAATTATTTTAAAATTTACAACCAGCTGAAATAAACATGCATTTTCTTAACAAAGCAATACAGTAAATGAAATAAACAAGTAATTTTTAATAAAGCAATACATTAATTGAAACAAACAAGTAATATTTAATAAAATAATACATTAATTGAAACCAACAAATAATATTTAATAAAGCAATACATT
>NW_013853664.1:0-357 GCF_000517525.1 Limulus polyphemus
CTTCTTCTCTTGCCTTACAACTTGTTAATAATGTTTTGTGTAGACATCTCGTGCTTCTTCTCTTGCCTTACAACCTTGTTAATAGTGTTTTGTGTAGACATCTCGTGCTTCTTCTATTGCCTTACAACCTTGTTAATAGTGTCTTGTGTAGACATCTCGTGCTTCTTCTCTTGCCTTACAACCTTGTTAATAGTGTTTGGTGTGGACATCTCGTGCTTCTTCTCTTGCCTTACAACCTTGTTAATAATGTCTTGTGTAGACATCTCGTGCTTCTTCTCTTGCCTTACAACCTTGTTAATAAGGGCTTGTGTAGACATCTCGTGCTTCTTCTATTGCCTTACAACCTTGTTAATAGTG
>NW_013853665.1:0-394 GCF_000517525.1 Limulus polyphemus
GAAGGTTTTTCGTTTTGTACCAGTACTTCGTTCCATTTGGACTAATCTTCTCGAATTTTTTTTTTTGAACGTTCGTTGCGTACTTGCGTATTTACATGCAAAACTGTAGGTTCATGTTATCATTCTTGAGACTTTTGTGGTCCATTTTGTTACTACTTTATTGGCTTTCTGAAAGAGAATGTGTACTGCACTGAAGCTTTTTGATATTGCTCTGTTATAGCTTTCTTGCTATCATAGGGTTTTAAATTGATGGATCTTAACCTTTTTTGCTATGTATATTCATTAGTTCGTTCCACAGTATTATGCGAAGTTTCACCTTCCTACGATGCGTTTTAAGGGAGTTTTTGAAGGTTTTGCGTTTTTGTACCAGTACTTAGTCCCATTTAGATGAATC
>NW_013853666.1:0-519 GCF_000517525.1 Limulus polyphemus
CTACCGCCCTTGCTGTGGACAGAGCGCGAGTTTGGTCTCCTAAAAATACATGTTCATTAAAATATATCATTGTATTCAGTGTCTCGCTCATTAATAAAATAAGCTTTTTCTCTGAATTTATGAATTTTACGTAATGTGCCAAACTGTTTTTTTTTAATTCTATTTCACAAGAAAAACATTTATTGTTTAGCTCACAAGAGGTGTAACCATAGGAACATTATTATTATTGAATTGATGCCGTTATTTGGAAAGTAATATGCTCCAATGTAAGATACTTATATTGCGCGTAATATATCTTATAAACTTTAATAAATTTTTCAAACCTTAAGAAGTACGAATGCTTTAAAGAGCTGAATGACACAAGCTAATAACTTCAATACCTTAAAGTAAGATTTCATAGAAACACCAATGATATCTGGAAGTTCACCTTATCCCTAAGGATACGAGAGAACAATCTAATAACATCAATACCTTAAAGTAAGATATCACAGAAACACCACTGACATGTGGAAGTATATC
>NW_013853667.1:0-358 GCF_000517525.1 Limulus polyphemus
AGTTTATAGAAAGTGTCTACAATTTGTAGGAAGTGTTTACAGTTTGTAGGAAGTGTCTACAATTTGTAGGAAGTGTCTACAGTTTGTAGGAAGTGTTTACAGTTTGTAGGAAGTGTCTACAATTTGTAGGAAGTGTCTAAAATTTGTAGGAAGTGTCTACAGTTTTTAGGAAGTGTCTACAATTTGTAGGAAGTGTCTACAGTTTGTAGGAAGTGTCTACAGTTTATAGGAAGTGTCTACAATTTGTAGGAAGTGTCTACAGTTTGTAGGAAGTGTCTACAATTTGTAGGAAGTGTCTACAGTTTGTAAAAAGTGTCTACAATTTGTAGGAAGTGTCTACAGTTTGTAGAAAGTGTCT
>NW_013853668.1:0-358 GCF_000517525.1 Limulus polyphemus
TAGTTTACCGTCAACTTTGCTGTTATACACACTACTACTACTACTCTTCTTCACAGCTAGTTTACCGTCAACTTTGCTGTTATACACACTACTACTACTCTTTTTCACAGCTTGTTTACCGTCAACTTTGCTGTTATACACACTACTACTACTCTTCTTCACAGCTAGTTTACCGTCAGCTTTGCTGTTATACACACTACTACTACTCTTCTTAACAGCTAGTTTACTGTTAACTTTGCTGTTATACACACTACTACTACTCTTCTTCACAGCTTGTTTACCGTCAACTTTGCTGTTATACACACTACTACTGCTCTTCTTCACAGCTTGTTTACCGTCAACTTTACTGTTATACACA
>NW_013853669.1:0-357 GCF_000517525.1 Limulus polyphemus
TTTAGCTTTTCTGATTGACTTAACTGTTTAAAGTTTAGATAAACTAATCCTGTCCCGGTTTTAAACAGGGAAACTAAATTGTAGAACATCTAGTTTAACAACCTATGAGTTTACAATATAAAATATCGCAAGTTCTTCCTACCTGGTAATAATATGGTATTCTTGAAGAAGATGATGCTATATATATATATATACATATATATTTACAACAAGCTGAAATACCCGTCAACTAACGGGGAATGTTGAAACTTAATTAAAACACTGTAAGTTTAGCAGCAATAATATATTTCAAAGTAATAACTTTAGCATAAACTTTATCTCAAAATTTTTAAATTATAACAAAGCTTCTTCATAAAC
>NW_013853670.1:0-343 GCF_000517525.1 Limulus polyphemus
AATAAGAAGACAGAAGATTTACCTATACTGTGTACTGTAAAAAGAAGACACAAGATTTAACAATACTGTGTACTCTCAATAGGAAGACACACGATTTAGCAATACTGTTTACTATCTATAAAAAGACACAAGATTTAACGATACTGTGTACTGTCAATAAGAAGACACAAGATTTAACTATACTGTGTACTGTCAATAAGAAGACACAAGATTTAACAATACTGTGTACTGTCAGTAATAAAACACAAGATTTAACAATAATGTGTCCTGTCAATAAGAGGATACAAGATTTAACGATACTGTGTACTGTCAATAAGAAGACACAATATTCAACGATAATGTG
>NW_013853671.1:0-718 GCF_000517525.1 Limulus polyphemus
GTCAATAAGAAGACACAATATTGAACGATAATGTGTACTGTCAGTAAGAAAACACAAGATTTAACAATAATGTGTCCTGTCAGTAAGAAGACACAAGATTTAACTATACTGTGTACTGTCAATAAGAAGACACAAGATTTAACGATACTGTGTACTATCAATAAGAACACCCACAATTTAGCAATACTGTATACTATCAATAAAAAGACACACGATTTAACGATACTGTGTACTGTCAATAAGAAGACACAAGATTTAACGATACTGTGCACTGTCAATAAGAAGACACAAGAATTAACGATATTGTGTACTTTCAATAAGAAAAAACAAAATTTAACAATAATGTGTCCTGTCAATAATTATTGACAGGACACATTATTGTTAAATCTTCTGTTTTCTTATTGACAGTACACAGTATTGTTAAATCTTGTGTCTTCTTTTTGATAGTACACAGTATTGTTAAATCGTGTGTTTTCTGATTGACAGTACATAGTCTTGTTAAATCTTGTATCTTCTTATTGAAAGTACACAGTATCGTTAAATCTTGTGTCTTCTTATTGACAGTACACAGTATCGGTAAATCTTGTGTCTTCTTATTGACAGTACACAGTATTGTTAAATCTTGTGTCTTCGAAGACACAAGATTTAACAATACTGTGTACTGTCAATAAGAAAACAGACAGGACACATTATTGTTAAATCTTCAATAAGAAGACAC
>NW_013853672.1:0-358 GCF_000517525.1 Limulus polyphemus
ATACCGGGGAAGTTACAGGAAGTTGTGTTGCATCAATCCCATGATAGTTTAACAGGAGGTCATCTCGGAATCAAGAAGACATTGAGTCACATACGACAAAGATTTTATTGGATAGGTATGAGGCGCGATGTGGAAGAATGGTGCAGTACATGTAGTGCAAAAAGGGGACCCAAGCATAAGGGACGTCCACCTTATGAAGAGTTGCCTGTGAATATATCAGAGTTTGTGGAAGTGTTATCGGAAGGGATGGATGATATTCACCATCATGTGCGTTCAAACTTGAAAATGTCTGCTGATTCGATGAAGTTATCTTATGATAAGAGATCTACTGAAGACAGCTTTGAACCAGGTGACAAGG
>NW_013853673.1:0-355 GCF_000517525.1 Limulus polyphemus
CAAGAGTGTGTTACTAGAGGACTGAGAACAATATACATTTATTAAACAAGAATATTGTCAAACACAAGAGTTTGTTACTAGGGGAGTGACAACAATACACGTTTATTAAACAAGAATATTGTCAACCACAAGAGTGTGTTACTAGGGAAGTGACAACAATACACGTTTATTAAACAAGAATATTGTCAACCACAAGAGTGTGTTACTAGGGAAGTGACAACAATGCACGTTTATTAAACAAGAATATTGTCAACCACAAGAGTGTGTTACTAGGGAAGTGACAACAATATACGTTTATTAAACAAGAATATTGTCAACCACAAGAGTGTGTTACTAGGGAAGTGACAACAATATA
>NW_013853674.1:0-357 GCF_000517525.1 Limulus polyphemus
CAATATTATTATGCGTTGTTTATAACAATATTATTATGCGTTGTTTATATTTATAACAATATTATTATGCGTTGTTTTTATTTATAACAATATTATTATGCGTTGTTTTTATTTATAAAGATATTATTATGCTTTGTTTTTATTTATAAAGATATTATTATGCATTGATTATATTTATAAAAATATATTATGCATTGTTTATATTTATAACAATATTATTATGCGTTGTTTATATTCATAACAATATTATGCATTGTTTGTATTTATAAAAATATTATTATGCATTGTTTATAACAATATTATTATGCGTTGTTTATAACAATATTATTATGCGTTGTTTATAACAATATTATTATG
>NW_013853675.1:0-423 GCF_000517525.1 Limulus polyphemus
AAAAACTTTTATTTTGGTTAAGTTTTAAACATGAGGAAGTGATTTATTTATTGAAGTGATACATTGTAAGAGCAGTTATTTTGAACTTATTTTAAAATTTTGTTGGGTAAGGTTTTAATAACATAACATTTTGGGACAACATGGGACCTACTGCTCCATCTTGGCTATTCCTTCCTCTAAACTAAATTAAAATAAATAAAAAAATCTCAAAGCCAGCTTTATCATTCATATACTTATCAAGCTTTTTTCTTAAATTTGCTTAAATTTATTGCCACCACAACATTCGAGGCCAACCCATTCAAAAGGCCAACCTCCTAGTTAGGAAAATAAAACTGTCTTAGCTGAAAATGACTCCTAAACTGCCAAAATTTATATTTGTGTCCCCTAGTCCTACTATTCTCACTGTTAAATATGAAACAAGAT
>NW_013853676.1:0-357 GCF_000517525.1 Limulus polyphemus
TTTTACTGATATATATTACATTGAATAGTGTAAGGTGAAACAGATATTATATTTTCAGATATTACTAGTATATCTTACGTTGAACAGTGTAAGGGGAAACAGAGATTATATTTCCAGATCTTACTAATATATATTACATTGAGCAGTGTAAGGGGAAACAGAGATTATATTTTCATATTTTAGTAATATATATTACACTGAACAGTGTAAGAGGAACAGAGATTATATTTTCAGATTTTACTAATATATGTTACATTGAACAGTGTAAGAGGAACAGAGATTATATTTTCAGATTTTACTAATATATATATATTACATTGAACAGTGTAAGGGGAAACAGAGATTATATTTTCAGAC
>NW_013853677.1:0-1018 GCF_000517525.1 Limulus polyphemus
CTTCCTATATGGGTGATCCACAGGTGGCTAAGCGGTAAGTCTCAGAGCTTAGCACGCTAAAAATCGGGTTTCAATACCTGCAGTAGGAAGAGCACAGATAGACCACTGTGTAGCTTTGTACATAATAAACAAACTATAGGTAGGTGTTTGGCAGATTAAAAGAAAAACGAGTCGTTACTAAATACAAAGCCCCCCAGTGGCACAGCGGTACGTCTGCGGACTTCCAACGCTAGAAACAGGGTTTCGATACCCGTGGCGGGCAAAGCACAGATAGCCCATTGTGTAGCTTTTGTTTAACTTCAAAAATAAACACTTTTTTTGTTTATCGAATTTCCCTTTTCGTCCCCAGAATGTTTTTGAATTTCTACAGTTTAGTAGGAAAATTTTTATACTCGTTTTCCAGTTTAATAACACAGACAGTTGAGAAACAACACCTGGTCGATAACTGGATATCAGCTGTATTGAAACTTCAAATTATTCGTATTAGACGTTAAACACGGACGACTGATACAAATGTTGTAGATCACGTGCAAGTGACAATGTTGCCTTCAGATTTACCAACAGATTAAAGTTAAGTGTAACATTGTTGAAGTGTATGATAGAAGAAAGGTGCATAACAATGCTGTGTTTAGAACAACAATATAGACGAAACAAAGCACATTTTATATGCTATTACTACGAAGCTTGAACTTGAGTAACTAAGAAAGTAGCAGTTTATTAGGAGCTACAATTTAGCATAATTCGGAAAATCAGAATTAAATTACATTCTGAATCAAGAAGCTCAGATAACCAGACATTTTACGATACCCACGTCACTGGTTTAACTTGAAAGTGACACAGTTTTGGTTCGTTATGGATTTCACAGAAAGCTACACAAGGGCTATCCGTGCTAGCCCTCCATAATTTAGCAGTGGAAGATTAAAGGAAAGGCAGCTAGTCATCACCACCCACTGCTAACTCTTGGACTACTCTTTTAGTGGGACTGACCGTCGCATTATAACGTCCCCACGGCTGGGAT
>NW_013853678.1:0-358 GCF_000517525.1 Limulus polyphemus
GTGGTGTTAATCGTCAGAAACTAAACTGTAGACTACATATTCTCCACCCAAGTACTCCGTCCTGATGACATCTATCCGTGGTGTTAATCGTCAGAAACCAAAGTGTGCACAACACATAATCTCTAACCAAATACTCCGTCCTGATGACAACTATCCGTGGAGTTAATCGTCAGAAACCAAAGTGTGCACAACACATAATCTCTAACCAAATACTCCGTCCTGATGACATCTATCCGTGGTGTTAATCTTCAGAAACTAAAGTGTAGAACACATAATCTCTACACAAGTACTCCGTCCTGATGACATCTATCCGTAATGTTAATCTTCAGAAACCAAAGTGTGCACACCACATAATCTC
>NW_013853679.1:0-358 GCF_000517525.1 Limulus polyphemus
GTTGTAACTTACTGTTACTTACAGAGCTCAGAACTGTAAGTTAGCATTTGTGTAGTTAATAATGTTAGTTACAGTAAAAAACAAAACTTTTAACACTGTAACTTAGCATTTATGTAGTTAATAATATTAGTTACAGTAAACAACAAAAGTTGTAACTTACTGTTACTTACAGAGCTCAGAACTGTAAGTTAGCATTTGTGTAGTTAATAATATTAGTTACAGTAAACAACAAAAGTTGTAACTTACAGAGCTCAGAACTGTAAGTTAGCATTTGTGTAGTTGATAATGCTAGTTACAGTAAACAACAAAAGTTGTTACTTACAGAGCTCATTGTATTACACATGTTCATTTTAGTGAC
>NW_013853680.1:0-357 GCF_000517525.1 Limulus polyphemus
TTTTCTTTTAATATATATATATATATTTATATTTAAATAAATACGCACATAAATACACCTGTTATGATACGTTATGTAATTTTAAACTGAAAAGGTAACTTTTATTCATGATCTTAAACACTTAATGATCTAAATAATATGTCAATTTAGGTTGAGAAATGCCACGATAGCGTTAGTTTACGTGCTTATAATTCAAAAATTCATGGTTCGATACCCGAAGCAATCACAGCATCACTCTGTAGTTTTGCGCTGAGTCTCACACATAGGTGAAGACATATACAGGAAAATCAAGTGCTTTGAATATTATTAGCTCGTCTAAGAGCATGGTATAAAGTAAGAGAAAAGTGAAGAAACCTT
>NW_013853681.1:0-354 GCF_000517525.1 Limulus polyphemus
TAATCAAGGATATAATTTATCCTGTAATCAAGGATATATATATATATATTAACTCATTATGTAATAAATGATATAATTATCTTTTAATCAAGGATACAAGTTAACTCGTCTTAAAATAAAGGATATAAGTAAGCTCATCTTGTAATCAAGGATATATGTTATATATATATATCTTGTAATAAAGGATATATGTTATATATATATATATATCTTGTAATAAAGGATATAACTTAACTCATCTTGTAATCAAGGATATATGCTAACTCATTCTGTAATCAAGGATATAAATCAACTCATCCAGTAATCAAGGATATAAGTTAACTCATTCTGTACTCAACCATATATGTTAACTCG
>NW_013853682.1:0-358 GCF_000517525.1 Limulus polyphemus
GTATGTTGGATATAAATTCGCTAATTATAGTTCCACCTAGATATTTATGGAATAGTTGTATCAAGTAAGGCTAAAATGAGTATGGTGGTTATAAATTCTGTAACTAGAGTTACACCTAGGTGTTCATGGAGTTGTTGTACCAAATAACGCTAAAGATGAAAATGGGGTTACACATTCGGTAACTAGAGTTACACCTACGTGTTCGTGGAGTTGTTGTACCAAATAACATTAAAGATGAGTATGGGGTTACACATTCGGTAACTAGAGTTACACCTAAGTGTTCATGGAGTAGTTGTACCAAGTAAGGCTAAAGATGAGTATGGTGGTTATAAATTCGGTAATTAGAGTTACACTTAGG
>NW_013853683.1:0-358 GCF_000517525.1 Limulus polyphemus
CAGTGTTGTTATTTTCTACTATATATGTAGTGTATGTTTATTGTTCCTAGTTACCGTGTTGTTGTTTTCTACAATAAATGTAGTGTATATTCATGGTTCCTAGTTACCGTGTTGTTGTTTTCTACAATAAATATAGTGTATATTCATGGTTCCTAGTTACAGTGTTGTTGTTTTCTACTATATATGTATAATGTATATTCATGGTTCCTAGTTACAGTGTTGTTGTTTTCTATTATATATATAGTGTATATTCATGATTCCTAGTTACCGTGTTGTTGTTTTCTACTATATATATAGTGTATATTCATGGTTCCTAGTTACAGTGTTGTTATTTTCTACTATATATATAGTGTATATT
>NW_013853684.1:0-606 GCF_000517525.1 Limulus polyphemus
CTATTTTAAGAGCATTCCTCCCATTTGCCCCCCAATGGCACAGCAGTATGTCTGCGGACTTACAACGCTAGAATCCGGGTTTCGATACCGATGGTGGGCAGAGCACAGATAGCCCATTGTGTACCTTTGTGATTAATTACAAACAAACAAATCCTGCCATTTTTTTATTTGTTTTTAAGCTATTCTTTTATTTGAATTATTTTCCTAGCAAAATATATGAGGGACATGTTGAGCTACAATTTTGAAACAATGTCAATAGAACCGTATGTGTAGCATTTACTAAACTAATTAATCAATGTTTTTGTATAGTATGATTTTGTGAATGAATTATGACTGAGTTAAAACTACATTTAAAACCAATCACCTCCTACAATACCTGATTGTTTTGGTATTATAAATATTTGTGTATAAACACAGTCCGTGTGTTTTGAAATAGATCTATCTCATTCTACTCCTACTATAAACTGTTCTAAACATTTTCAGGATAAGAGACGATATTATTACTTTGTTTTGATATTAAACATTTTCTTGTTTTACAGTACTGTGCAAAAGTGTTAGGACAAAGGCAAAAATGAGATTTCAAGTTACTTTCGAAGAACAATGGAA
>NW_013853685.1:0-358 GCF_000517525.1 Limulus polyphemus
CACATACTAGATAAGTCACACACTTATCAGACTACAAAACAAGTTTATACTAGATAAGTCCACAGTTATCAGACTACAAAAAGAACAATAATACAAAACAAGTACACACTAGATAAGTCACACACTTATCAGACTACAAAAAGGACACAGGAATACAAAACAAGTACACACTAGATAAGTCACACACTTATCACACTACAAAACAAGTATATACTAGATAAGTCCACACTTATCAGACTACAAAAAGAACAATAATACAAAACAAGTACACACTAGATAAGTCACACACTTATCAGACTACAAAAAGGACACAGGAATACAAAACAAGTACATATTAGATAAGTCACACACTTATCAG
>NW_013853686.1:0-358 GCF_000517525.1 Limulus polyphemus
TACCAAAATCTCACAATACCAGACTCCACTGATCATTTCCTTTAACTTGACATAATTGACACTATACCAAAATCTCACATTACCAGACTCTACTGATCATTTCCTTTAACTTGACATAATTGACACTATACCAAAATCTCACATTACCAGACTCTACTGATCATTTTGTTTAACTTGACATAATTGAAACTAGACCCAAATCTCACATTACCAGACTCTACTGATCATTTCCTTTAACTTGACATAATTGACACTATACCAAAATCTCACATTACCAGACTCTACCGATCATTTCCTTTAACTTGACATAATTGAAACTAGACCAAAATCTCACATTACCAGACTCTATTGATCATTT
>NW_013853687.1:0-357 GCF_000517525.1 Limulus polyphemus
GTATCACTCATAATACAGCTTAAACTTGGACTTATCAAAGATAATACAGCTTTAACTTGGATTTATCAAAGATAATACAGCTTTAACTTCGATTTATTAAAGATAATACAGCTTTAACTTGGACTTATCAAAGATAATACAGCTTTAACTTGGATTTATCAAGGATAATACAGCTTTAACTTGGATTTATCAATAATAATACAGCTTTAACTTGGATTTATTAAAGATAATACAGCTTTAACTTGGATTTATTAAAGATAATACAGCTTTAAGTTGGATTTATTAAAGATAATACAGCTTAAACTTGGACTTATCAAAGATAATACAGCTTTAACTTGGATTTATTAAAGATAATAC
>NW_013853688.1:0-357 GCF_000517525.1 Limulus polyphemus
GGGTACTCGAAGATTAGCAATCCTCGTTCACCCTGCTCGAGGTTAGAGGTTAGAAGTTCAATGAGAGGTTATCGTTTTAATGAGCCATATGAGCGAGAAGAAATATATATATATATGTATATATATATACACACACAAATGATGATGAGGCAAATGGGCGGAAGTGAAGGCAAGTCCAAGGCGTAGCAGAGACCTGTTGATTTAGCAGAAGGAGCAAGTCGGCAGCTATTGTTGACAATTTATCGAAACAAACTGATGCAAACGGGCCTTTACATGGCCTGGCGGGGATCAGTGGATCCAAGTTCCATGGCTGGGATCTATAGATCCAATGCCTAAGAGTTTGGTGTGGGGGGAAAC
>NW_013853689.1:0-358 GCF_000517525.1 Limulus polyphemus
TTTCGGTGTGGCCCTCCCGTGCACCGACTTATGCCAGCAAAGTCTCTGGTGCTGACACAAATTGTGATGTGTCTCCTCCTCCACCATCACACGTCCCGTCTCCAATCGACCGTACCGTCGATGTGTGTCCCGATCCCGTGGAGCAGCGGGACCTGTCGCCTCCCACCAGTCCTGATGGTGCTGCTTCCCAGCCTATCCATGAGGCCCCTAATTCTTCAGCTGAAGGGGCCTCGCCACCGTCGGATGCTGCTTCCTGCCCATCCAGTTCCGTGGAGGACGCCTCTTCGTCAGTCCCCTCACCTTTCGTCTTGGAACCGCCCAGTCCTGCCATCGATGTGGACACCTCCTCCATACCATC
>NW_013853690.1:0-357 GCF_000517525.1 Limulus polyphemus
AAGTCAGCTGCTGATAACGGTGGTTTCAATGTTTTAAATTTTCACAGTTCCAAGTCAGTTGCTGATAGCGGTGGTTTCAATGTTTTAAAGTGTTTTAAATATTCACAGTTCCAAGTCAGCTGTTGATAGCGGTGGTTTCAATGTTTTAAAGTGTTTTAAGTATTTACAGTTCCAAGTCAGCTGCTGATAGCGGTAGTTTCAATGTTTTAAATATTCACAGTTCCAGGTCAGCTGCTGATAACGGTGGTTTCAATGTTTTAAAGTGTTTTAAGTATTTACAGTTCCAAGTCAGCTGCTGATAGCGGTGGTTTCAATGTTTTAAAGTGTTTTAAGTATTTACAGTTCCAAGTCAGCTGC
>NW_013853691.1:0-357 GCF_000517525.1 Limulus polyphemus
TATAGAGACCATAAATTATTCAGATATAGAGACTACAAATTCTTTAGGTATAGTACAACATTCTATCTAAATTGCTGGTAACGTTTATTATCACCTTAGTTTATTGATGTGTATATACTTATTGTAGTTATAGCTCAATTCTTTCACGTTTTTTTAAACTAAAGAAGTTAAGGCGAGATCCAATTCAGTCTGGATATATTTAAGACTCCTGTGTTCTACAATTGTCTGAAGTAATAATACTACTAAGCGCGGAAGGTCCGGAATGGCCAGGTGGTTAGGGCGCTCGATTCGTAATCTGAGGGTCGCGAGTTCGAATCCCCATCACACCAAACATGCTCGTCCTTTCAGCCGTGGGGG
>NW_013853692.1:0-358 GCF_000517525.1 Limulus polyphemus
TATCTTTTTCCGTACTGGTCGTACTGGAAAAATGGTGCAGGACATGCAGTATATGTAGTGCAAAAAGGGGACCCAAGCATAAGGGATGCCCATCTTATGAAAAGTTGCCTATGAATATGTCAGAGTTTGCGAAAGTGTTATCGGAAAGGATGGATGATATTCACCATCAAGTGCGTTCAAACTTAAAAACGTCTGCTGATTCGATGAAGTTAACTTATGATAAGAGATCTACTGAAGTCTGCTTTGCACCCGGAGACAAGGTATGGTTGTATAATCCCAGGAAGACAAAAGGGAAGTCTACTAAGTTGTCTTCTCCATGGGAAGGCCCATATGACATAGTGGATCGTCTCTCAGACGT
>NW_013853693.1:0-358 GCF_000517525.1 Limulus polyphemus
ACGTTGTGAACGTCTTATATATACTAGACTAACACATATCTAGTAAACGCTAGAGCATTCACGAAGGAACAGGATATTTCTAGAAGTCAATGACGTGTTACCAGCGTCACGTGACCTGCGTTGTCGTAACAATATTACCTGGTGTGCAAGATTGGCAATATATGCAATAGGCAAGGCCTAGATCTAGATCTTGTAAACATTATAGGGCTAATGTAGTGGTTTATAATTGTATTGGCTGATTGTAAATCATGGCTTACACCAACTAATGTACTAGACTTTAGGTCTAATTGCAGTTATAACTTAGACCCAAGGTCCATCATCATACAAACTGTAGCCTATATTATAGGCATACTTAGAG
>NW_013853694.1:0-358 GCF_000517525.1 Limulus polyphemus
AGAATTAGATACATTAAAGGATGATTTATTGTCTTTCATACAAGGAGGATACATAAGCCATCGACTTAACTAGCCCCAGACAATGGCAAGCCCCTTCCAGACCCTGCAGCTAAACCCTAATGCAGACATCTTCAGCCCTGTTAGAGGTCACATCTCAGATATGAATGTCAGTAATAGGAGTGATCCAGTGTGAAGGAAGCCACAGGAATTCGATGGGAAGGCACTGTGGGAAGCAAATAGAGCATAGTTTGAGCCACTGGCAGAGATGAATGGGTAGACAGAGGAGCAGAAAGCAGTATATCTGGCAACAAGCTTGAAGGGACAACCACTGGAAATGCTTGGACAGTTGTCAGCAGAC
>NW_013853695.1:0-358 GCF_000517525.1 Limulus polyphemus
GTCTAAGGTATATAAAGTGTATTACAAGTCCAGGATATATAAAGTGTGTTACAAGTCCAGGATATATAAAGTGTGTTACAAGTCCAGGATATATAAGGTGTGTTACAAGTCCAGGATATATAAAGTGTGTTACAAGTCCAGGATATATAAAGTGTATTACAAGTCCAGGATATATAAAGTGTATTACAAGTCCAGGATATATAAAGTGTGTTACAAGTCCAGGATATATAAAGTGTGTTACAAGTCCAGGATATATAAAGTGTGTTACAAGTCCAGGATATATAAAGTGTATTACAAGTCCAGGATATATAAAGTGTGTTACAAGTCCAGGGTATATAAAGTGTATTACAGGTCCAGG
>NW_013853696.1:0-358 GCF_000517525.1 Limulus polyphemus
AAGATTCAACGATACTGTGTACTTTCAATAAGAAAACAAAAGATTTAACGATATTGTGTACTTTCAATAAGAAGACACAAGATATAACAATACTATGTACTGTCAATAAGAAGACACAAGATTTTACGATACTGTGTACTGTCAGTAAGAAAACACAAGATTTAACAATAATGTGTACTGTCAATAAGAAGACACAAGATTTAACGATACTGTGTACTGTCAATAAGAAGACACAAGATTTAACGATACTCTGTACTGTCAATTAGAAGACACAAGATTTAACGATACTGTGTACTGTCAATAAGAAGACACAATATTAAGATACTGTGTACTGTCAATAATAAAAACACAAGATTTA
>NW_013853697.1:0-357 GCF_000517525.1 Limulus polyphemus
TTAAATACATCCTAGTCAGTCTAGGGTATTGCAGGTCTATGTATATTAAATACATCCTAGTCAGTCTAGGGTATTGCTGGTCTATGTATAAATAAATACATCCTAGTCAGTCTAGGGTATTGCAGGTCTATGTATATCAAATACATCCTAGTCAGTCTAGGGTCTTGCAGGTCTATGTATATTAAATACATCCTAGTCAGTCTAGGGTATTGCAGGTCTATGTATATTAAATACATCCTAGTCAGTCTAGGGTATTGCAGGTCTATGTATATCAAATACATCCTAGTCAGTCTAGGGTCTTGCAGGTCTATGTATATTAAATACATCCTAGTCAGTTTAGGGTCTTGCAGGTCTATG
>NW_013853698.1:0-359 GCF_000517525.1 Limulus polyphemus
TCTATATACTACTAAAACTCTGAGATTGTTTGCTTGTTTGTGTGTGTGCTTGTCTGTAATTAAATACAGCAAAAACCGCGCACAATAGCGCCATATTTGTAATGAAATGAGAATAGAAACAGAATAAAACAATTATGGTATTTTGGCACGGGTTACCGAGTTAGCGCCGTTTTTCGGGTCACTTTTCGAACGTTACATTATTATGAAACTTCGTTTTCTACCTGATGAATAACTTTAAAATATCTTCTATACAACAATATATGCACAGCAGAAATTAAATGATGAGATGAAAATGTGTTATAACGGCGCATAGAAAGAACAACAATAAAATGGACCTACAATATTATTGACTATTTGCA
>NW_013853699.1:0-358 GCF_000517525.1 Limulus polyphemus
AGAAGTCCCGGTTTTGTTATAACTCCTTGTGAGATTAAGAAGTCCCATTTTTGTATAGCCTCTGGTGAGATTAAGAGAGCCCGGTTTTTGTATAGCTCATGGTGAGATTAAGAAATCTCGGTTTTGTATAGCTCCTGGTAAGATTAAGAAAACTCGGTTTTTGTATAACTCCTTGCGAAATAAAGAAGTCTCAGTTTTTGTATAGCTCCTAGTAAGATTAAGAAGTCTTAGGTTTGTGTATAGCTCCTGGTGATATTAATAAGTCCAGGTTTTTGTATAGCTCCTGGTGATATTAATAAGTCCCGTTTTTTATAGCTCCTGGTGAGATTAAGTAATCCCGGTATTGTATAGCTCCTGG
>NW_013853700.1:0-358 GCF_000517525.1 Limulus polyphemus
GTCACTCCAACATGTCCTCCTGTTAAACTATCATGGGATTGACGCAGCACAACTTTCCGTAACTTTTTCGGTATAACTGTTTGCCAGGTCATCACTTTCCCATCTCTGGAGAAGAATACCATCTTCAAGCTTCAACTGGTCCCATTGTGCCCAATAGTTCTTTGTCACAGGGCTTAGACTAGACACCTTCTCGCAAGCAGGGCGCAAAACACTTGCTTTTAGAAAATCAATTATTGGCTTCAAATCTTGGTCTTTCTCCTGCTCTGATTTCATATCTGTACCTGGTTCCATTTCACCATCATCAACTCCTTCAGTCACTTTGACTTCAGCTTGATGGCACCTGGTTAGCTCAACCTCT
>NW_013853701.1:0-359 GCF_000517525.1 Limulus polyphemus
AAAAGTAGATATGCACAAGAAGCCCTCTCACTTATATAGAGTTTTTCCACTTTACAAAAATTGACTTTATGTAGCAACCCAAAATTGAAACATTGTAAGGCTTAGGACACATATAAAGGACACCATGATCAAATGCAAAAGGTTTCCTATGTATTCAGTCTACTGAAGTTGAAGGCATATCTGGAGAGTCTAAAACACAAAAACTTTTGTTCACACAATCTTGCTGAACAGAATAACGATGGGAAAGAAAGAAGCTGAAAAATTAGAAGATGGAAATTATTGGTAAGATAATTATTGGTAATTATTGAAGATGTAAGTTATAGGGCTAAAATGCCTTATATCACCAGGAAATCAACCAT
>NW_013853702.1:0-401 GCF_000517525.1 Limulus polyphemus
TTGGCCAAGCAATGGTTCTCATAGCAAGATGTCTTATAGTGTCCCTGATCTTGTCATGGTCAGATAATGGTCGACACTATATGACATCTTGCTGTGAGACTGATCTTGTCATGGTCAGATAAGGGTTGACACTATATGACATCTTGCTATGAGACTGATCTTGTCATGGTCAGATAAGGGTTGACACTATATGACATCTAGCTGTGAGACTGATCTTGTCGTGGTCAGATAATGGTTGACACTATATGACATCTAACTATGAGACTGATCTTATCTTGGTCAGATAATGGTTGACACTATATAACATCTTGCTATGAGACTGATCTTGTCATGGTCAGATAAGGTTGACACTATATGACATCTTGCTATGAGACTGATCTTGTCATGGTCAGGTAAGGGTT
>NW_013853703.1:0-357 GCF_000517525.1 Limulus polyphemus
TACACTTGTACAGTTTCTGACTGAGGACAACATGACATTCCATGGTTCAGTGGAAAAACTGTGCTAGCCACACACTTGTACAGTTTCTGACTGAGGACAACATGACATTCCATGGTTCAGTGGAAAAACTGTGCTAGCCATACACTTGTACAGTTTCTGACTGAAGACAACATGACATTCCATGGTTCAGTGGAAAAACTGTGCTAGCCATACACTTGTACAGTTTCTGACTGAGGACAACATGATATTACTATGGTTCAATGGAAAAACTGTGCTAGCCACACACTTGTACAGTTTCTGACTGAGGACAACATGACATTATATGGTTCAATGGAAAACTGTGCTAGCCACACACTT
>NW_013853704.1:0-510 GCF_000517525.1 Limulus polyphemus
ATGTTTTATTATTTCTAACAATTCACGATTATTATTACCTATTATACTTTTAGGTTGAGCTAATATTACAGTTTTTTCCCATAATATTGTGTGTTGTGTTTCCTGTACATGTTCTGCTATGGATGAATTTTCAGTTTTTTTATTTTTTACTATATCCCTTATGCTAATTTAAGTGGTATTTTAAATTATGTTGTGTCTGACCAATGTAAATACTTCCACATTTTATTTTATATATTCCAGTATTTTCAGTTAAATGTATTTCATCTTTCGTAGTACCTAAGATTTGATTCATCTTATTTACCGGTTTAAATATAGGGTAGAATATCTGTTATTTTTTGAACACTTTAAATAAACTAGTAGTTAAACCTGGAACATATGGCAAGATTAAGCCTTCCTTTCTAATTTTTTCATAACTAGGTTTTAAAGTACTAGCTTGATCAATTATTATAGTATTAGTGAATTTCTTAATTGCCCTATCTATGGTTTAACGTGAATGTATGAAAAATAACA
>NW_013853705.1:0-578 GCF_000517525.1 Limulus polyphemus
GTTCGTGTAGTTGGTGTACCAAACAACGCTAAAGATGAGTATGGTGGTTATAAATTCGGTAACTGAGTTACACCTAGGTTCATCTTTAGCGTTACTTGGTACAACTACTCCATAAACACATAGGTATAACTCTAGTTACCGAATTTATAATCACCATACTCATCTTTAGCCTTACTTGGTACAACTACTCCATGAACACTTAGGTGTAACTCTAGTTACAGAATCTATAACCCCCATACTCATCTTTAGCGTTATTTGGTACAACAACTCCACGAACACCTAGGTGTAACTCTAGTTACCAAATTTGTAACCACCATACTCATCTGTAGCGTTATTTGGTACAATAACTCCACGAATACCTAAGTGTAACTCTAGTTACCGAACTTATAACCACCATATTCATGTTTAGCCTTACTTGGTACACCAACTCCACGAATTTTATAACCACCATACGGTGTAACTCTAATTACCGAATTAGGTATTCGTGGAGTTGTTGTACCAAATAACGCTACAGATGAGTATGGTGGTTACACATTCGGTAACTAGAGTTACACCTAGGTATTCATGGAGTAGTTGAA
>NW_013853706.1:0-478 GCF_000517525.1 Limulus polyphemus
ATAAAGCTATGTTTCTTATGTTTTTTGATAAAGCTATGTTTCTTATGTTTTTTGATAAAGCAATGTTTGTTATGTTTATGATAAAGCAATGTTTGTTATGTTTTTTGATAAAGCAATGTTTGTTATGTTTTTTGATAAAGCAATGTTTGTTATGTTTTTTGATAAAGCAATGTTTGTTATGTTTTTTGATTAAGTAGGGTTTATTATGATTTTGATTAAGTAGGGTTTACTATGTTTTTGATAAAGCTATGTTTGTTATGTTTTTTGATAAAGCAAGGTTTCTTATGTTTTTTGATAAAGCAATGTTTGTTATGTTTTTTGATAAAGCAATGTTTGTTATGATTTTGATAAAGCAAGGTTTGTTATGGTTTGGATTAAGTAGGGTTTACTATGTTTTTTGATAAAGCAATGTTTGTTATGTTTTGGATAAAGAAATGGTTGCTATGTTTTTGATAAAGCAATGTTTGTTATGGTTTGG
>NW_013853707.1:0-356 GCF_000517525.1 Limulus polyphemus
ATTTAAACAACCCAGTGTTTTGATTTAAAGGAGGAACCCCGTAAGTAAAACATTTAAACAACCAGTGTTTTGATCTAAAGGAGGAACCCCATAAGTAAAACGTTTAAACAACCCAGTGTTTTGATCTAAAGGAGGAACCCCATAAGTAAAACGTTTAAACAACCCAGTGTTTTGATTTAAAGAAGGAACCCCGTGAGTAAAACATTTAAACAACCCAGTGTTTTGATCTAAAGGAGGAACCCCATAAGTAAAACGTTTAAACAACCCAGTGTTTTGATTTAAAGAAGGAACCCCGTAAGTAAAACATTTAAACAACCCAGTGTTTTGATTTGAAGGAGGAACCCCGTAAGTAAAAC
>NW_013853708.1:0-536 GCF_000517525.1 Limulus polyphemus
TTTACAGAAGCCACATCATTTACTTGCTGAAGTCAACATCTTTATTTACTTGTTTGTTTGTTTGAGGTTAAGCACAAAGCTACACAATGGGCTATCTGTGCTCTGCCCACCACGGGTATCGAAACCCGGATTCTAGCGTTGTAAGTCCGCAGACATACCGCTGTGCCACTGGGGACTCTTTATTTACAGAAGCCACATTATTTACTTGCTGAAGTCAACATCTTTATTTACAGAAGCCACATTATTTACTTGCTGAAGTCAACACCTTTATTTACAGAAGCCACATTATTTACTTGCTGAAGTCAACATCTTTATTTGCAGAAGCCACATTGTTTACTTGCTGAAGTCAACACCTTTAATTTACAGAAGCCACATTATTTACTTGCTGAAGTCAACATCTTTATTTACAGAAGCCACATTATTTACTTGCTGAAGTCAACATCTTTATTTACAGAAGCCACATCCTTTACTTGCCGAAGTCAACATCTTTATTTACAGAAGCCACATCATTTACTTGCCTGAAGTCACATCTTTAA
>NW_013853709.1:0-357 GCF_000517525.1 Limulus polyphemus
CTGAGAGATCAGTTTGTAGATGCCTTTGACAGTCCACAACTTAAGATACAAGTGAAGCAAGCCCACCCCTCTACCATGCAGGATGCAATGGCCAGAGCTCTCGAATTTGAATCCTACATTAAGTCCAGCACAGAGGTACCGAGGTTATTACAGTCATCTGGATTCAAGGCCAGAAAGGGTCTGCTTTCAGAGAGGTTTGAGGGACTTTGCTGGCACTGTAACAAACCTGGGCACAAGAGAGCTCAATGCTGGAAACTTCTACACAGGGGAGATGCTACAGCAGGAAAGGCTGGTATCCAGAAAGGTTGTTGGAACTGTGGAAAGCACGGACATTTGAGGAGCCATTGTAGGAGGAAT
>NW_013853710.1:0-358 GCF_000517525.1 Limulus polyphemus
CCCTACTGAAGTAGGCCACCACATGTTCGTTTTCGCCCACTTTCTGAGACAACACTCCTCCAATTCCGACATTACTAGCATCACAATCCAGTATGCACGGCAGTGAGGGATCTGGAAGCTTTAAAAGTGAAGCAGAGGCCAATTTTTCCTTCAACATCTTGAAAGAATGCTGGCAAGAAACTGTACATCCAAACTTTTGGCCTTTTTTAGTCAAATCATGTAGTGGAGCAGCTATGGTTGCAAAGTCCTTCACAAATTTGCGGTAGTAAGTACAGAGTCCCAAGAAACTTCTTAGCTCTCCCACATTATCTGGTGTTGGCCAGTCATGCACTGCTTTCACCTTATCAGGATCAGTTTG
>NW_013853711.1:0-541 GCF_000517525.1 Limulus polyphemus
GAATAAGAAGACACAAGATTTAACGATACTGTGTTCTGTGAATAAGAAGACACAAGATTTAACAATACTGTGTACTCTCAATAACAAGACACACAATTCAGCAATACTGTGTACTATCTATAAAAAGACACAAGATTTAACGATACTGTGTACTGTCAATAAGAAGACACAAGATTTAACGATACTGTGTACTGTCAATAAGAAGACACAAGATTTAACGATACTGTGTACTGTCAATAAGAAGACACAATATTCAACGATATTGTGTACTGTCAGTAAGGAAACACAAGATTTAACGATACTGTGTAATGTCAATAACAAGACACAAGATTTAACGATACTGTGTAATGTCAATAACCTTGTGTCTTTATAGTTAAATACACAGTATCGTTAAATACTTGTGTCTTCTTATTGACAGAGTACACAGTTTATTGACAAAGACACAATATTTAACAATACTGTGCACTGTCCATAAGAAGACACAAGATTTAACAATACTGTGTTCTGTCAACAAGAAGACACAAGATTTATAAATACTGTG
>NW_013853712.1:0-357 GCF_000517525.1 Limulus polyphemus
AGCGAGATAGTCTACAAACAAATGTACAAAGTTCACAATGCTGACCCCATGGTTTATTTGGCACAATAAACACAAAAGTATGACTGCAATGAATCAACACATAATTAAAAATAACTCATTTATTGTTTAGGTTTATTTACAAATATTATTTACGGGTCTGTATATTACTTGAAACCATAAGAAGTATACAAGTATACAGTGTACAAAGTTCACAATGCTGACCCCATGGTTTATTTGGCACAATAAACACAAAAGTATGACTGCAATGAATCAACACATAAATAAAAATACTCATTTATTGTTTAGGTTTATTTACAAATATTATTTACGGGTCTGTATATTACTTGAAACCATAAG
>NW_013853713.1:0-358 GCF_000517525.1 Limulus polyphemus
CACAGATGTAGTACTAGTGAATATATATGTTACAGCACAGATGTAGTACTACTGAACATATCTGTTATAAAAGAGATGAATTACTAGTGAATATATATATATTATAACACAGATGTAGTACTCGTTAATATATATGTTATAACACAGATGTAGTACTAGTGAACATATATATTATAACACAGATGTAGTAATAGTTGTTATGTATGTTATAACACAGATGTAGTACTAGTGAATATATATGTTAAAACACAGATGTCGTACTAGTGAACTTATATGTTATAACACAGATGTAGTACTAGTGAATATATATGTTATAACACAGATGTAGTTCTAGTGAGTATATCTGTTATAACACAGA
>NW_013853714.1:0-359 GCF_000517525.1 Limulus polyphemus
GATTTAACAATACTGTGTCCTATCCATAAGAAGATACAAGTTTTATCAATACTGTGTACTGTCAATAAGAAGAAAAAAGATTAACAATACTGTGTCTTGTCAATAAGAAGATACAGGATTTATCAATACTGTGTACTGTCAATAAGAAGACACAAGATTTAACAATACTGTGTCCTGTCAATAAGAAGATAAAGGTTTAATCAATACTGTGTACTGTCAAAAAGAAGACACAAGATTTAACAATACTGTGACCTATCCATAAGAAGATACAAGTTTATCAATACTGTGTACTGTCAATAAGAAGACACAAGATTTAACAATACTGTGTCTTGTCAATAAGAAGATACAGGATTTATCAA
>NW_013853715.1:0-707 GCF_000517525.1 Limulus polyphemus
TTAATTACCGAATTTATAAACACCATACTCATCATTAGCGTTATTTGGTACAACAACTCCACAAACACCTAGGTGTCTCTCTAGTTACCGAATTTATAACCACCATACTCATGATCACCTAGGTGTAACTCTAGTTACCGAATTTGTAACCACCATACTCATCTTTAGCGTTATTTGGTACAAGAACTCAACGAAAACCTAGGTGTAACTCTAGTTACCGAATTTGTAACCACCATACTCATCTTTAGCGTTATTTGGTACAACAACTCCACGAACACCTAGGTGTAACTATAGTTACCGAATTTAAAACCACCATACTCATCGTTATCGTTATTTGGTAAAACCACTCCACAAACACCTAGGTGAAACTTTTGTTACCGAATTTATAACAACCATACTCATCCTTAGCCTTACTTGGTACAACTACTCCATAAACACCTAGGTGTAACTATAGTTACCGAATTTATAACTAAAGATGGGTATGATAGGGTTTTCATGGAGTAGTTGTACCAAGTAAGGTAGGTGTAACTATCGTTACCGAACTTATAACCACCATACTCATCTTTAGCGTTATTTGGTACAACAACTCCACGAATACCTAGGTGTAAGTCCTTTTACCGAATTTATAGCCACAATACTCATCTTTAGCCTTACATGGCACAACTACTCCATGAACACCTAGGTGTAACTATAGTTACCGAATTTAT
>NW_013853716.1:0-359 GCF_000517525.1 Limulus polyphemus
TTACTGTACGCAGGAAAACAACAACTGTTACAGATGTACTACTGTACGCAGGAAAACAACAACTGTTACAGATGTACTACTGTACGCAGGAAAAACAACAAAGGTTACAGATGTGCTACTGTACGCAGGAAAACAACAACTGTTACTGATGTACTACTGTACGCAGGAAAAACAACAAAGGTTACTGATGTACTACTGTACGCAGGAAAACAACAACTGTTACAGATGTACTACTGTATTCAAGGAAAACAACAAAGATTACAGATGTACTACTGTACACAGGAAAACAACAACTGTTACAGATGTACTACTGTACGTAGGAAAACAACAACTGTTACTGATGTACTACTGTACGCAGG
>NW_013853717.1:0-358 GCF_000517525.1 Limulus polyphemus
TTTTCCAAAAAAATTCATATTTTCTCCGAAAAGCCAAGGCTATAGCACATGTTTTTTCTCAAATTTTGAAAAAAATAATTTTTCCTTATATTTCAATACAATGATGCCATTGATGTAAGACTTTCAAAATGGATATCCTTTCATTAAATTCCCAATAGATATTTCGTAACCTGTTATCAAAATTTCGGTTATCTTCGATTTTACTGTTTTTTGTTTCCTGTTATGTTGTAAACACAGATGAACTTTAAAAATAAGATTATTCAAACAAAATCTCAGCATCTAAGAGGCCATGACATCTTCTTATTAAATAAACTCCACCTTTTCGATTGTTTTTACTCTATGTTAGCGAAAGTTCAAT
>NW_013853718.1:0-479 GCF_000517525.1 Limulus polyphemus
AATGATCAACTACTTTTAAATATTGTATATTAGTCAACAACAATACTATAAGAATGTTATGAGAGTTAAAAATAACTAAATACGGAGATTATAAAGATCAAATACTTTTAAATATTGTATATTAGTCAACAATAATACGATAAGAATGTTATGAGAGTTAAAAATAACTAAATACGGAGATTATAAAGATCAACTACTTTTAAATATTGTATATTATGACAACAATAATATTATGGTCAACAATAATACGATAAGAATGGTATGAGAGTTAAAAATAACTAAATATGGAGATTATAAAGATCAACTACTTTTAAATATTGTATATTAGTCAACAATAATACGATAAGAATGTTATGAGTTGTTGACTAATATACAATATTTAAAAGTAGTTGATCTTTATAATCTCCATATTTAGTTATTTTTAACTTAATACGATAAGAATGTTATGAGAGTTAAAAATAACTAAATATGGAGATTAT
>NW_013853719.1:0-359 GCF_000517525.1 Limulus polyphemus
TATTACATAAATCATAATACTGGAGATACAACTAGTATAACATTACCTAAATCATAATACTGGAGATACAACAAGTATAACATTACTTAGATCAAAATACTGGAGATACAACAAGTATAACATTACCTAAATCATAATACTGGAGATACAACCCAGGACACGTCAAAAATACAAAAAAAAAGAACTTAGATATTATCTATAATTTGAGCTCATTAACTCATCTTAGAAGATACATTGTTTAATTGGTTTAATTGAATAACAGTGGCAACACAGGTGTCCAGTGTCTTGTATTGTCAATGGTGAATACGTCACAGTTTTGTTTTATTTGCCAGTGGTTTAATTGAATAACAGTGGCAACA
>NW_013853720.1:0-358 GCF_000517525.1 Limulus polyphemus
ACAACTACTCCATGAACACCTAGGTGTAACTATAGTTACCGAATTTATAACCACCATACTCATCCTTAGCATTATTTGGTACACCAACTCCACGAACACTTAGGTGTAACTCTAGTTACCGAATTTGTAACCAAAATACTCATCTGTAGCGTTATTTGGTACAACTCCACGCATACCTAAGTGTAACTCTAGTTACCGAATTTATAACCACCATACTCATCTTTAGCTATACTTGGCACAACTACTCCATCAACACCTAGGAGTAACTCTAGTTACTGAATGTGTAACCCATACTCATCTTTAGCGTTATTTGGTACAACAACTCCACGAACACCTAGGTGTAACTCTAGTTACACAA
>NW_013853721.1:0-356 GCF_000517525.1 Limulus polyphemus
TACAGTATCGTTAAATCTTGTGTCTTTTTATTGATAGTACACAGTATTGCTAAATCGTGTGTCTTCATATTGACAGTACACAGTTTTGTTAAATATTGTGTCTTCTTATTGACAGTACACAGTATCGTTTAATCTTGTGCCTTCTTTTTTGACAGTACACAGTATTGCTAAATCGTGTGTCTTCTTATTGACAGTACACAGTTTTGTTAAATGTTGTGTCTTCTTATTGAAAGACACAGTATTGTTAAATCTTTTGTCTTCTTATTGACAGTACACAGTATAGTTAAATCTTGTGTCTTCTTTTTGATAGTACACAGTATATTTAAATCTTGTGTCTTCTTATTGACAGTACACAG
>NW_013853722.1:0-451 GCF_000517525.1 Limulus polyphemus
ATAAGAAAATCTTGATAATCAGACATGATCAAATCCTGTTGGCACTGATATATATAAATTCAATTATTATTTAAATTATAATTTAGATCGAATTTTGTCTCTGATTCAGATCTCGGACACGAGCCCCCAATTTATTATGTTACGTATTAGAATTTCAAATAGTCCGAAGCCGAGTTAACTGATAATTTAAATTTAGTAGTTAAATTGTACTTTGGATTTAGTATGTAAGTATATGACGCTATATTAGTCAATTTATGATATTTGTCAACAAGACTGATGCACACGGTCTTCCTTTTTAACACAAATACGTTTTAATGTACACACAACAGTACAATTTACAATAACAAAGAGATTACAAACTCTGATTTATCTCGAAATAATATGGTTTATTAAACAATAAAGACAAATCAATACGTGGTGTTCAATGGCATTATTATAATGGAGTAAAATT
>NW_013853723.1:0-659 GCF_000517525.1 Limulus polyphemus
TAATATCTGTTATAGAAATCATGCTCATGTTTTAAAATACATAGAAATATATTTCATGTAACAACAATTTATCCTCATACTTTGATCTACATCTAATAGTGTAGTAAGTATAATATATATTGTAGAAATCATGCTACATGTTTTAAAATACATAGAAATATATTTCATGTAACAACAATTCATCCTCATACTTTGAACTACATCTAATAGTGTAGTAAGTAAAATAATATCTATTGTAGAAATCATGCTACATGTTTTAAAATACATAGAAATATATTTCATGTAACAACAATTCATCCTCATACTTTGAACTACATCTAATAGTGTAGTAAGTAAAATAATATCTATTGTAGAAATCTTTTACTTACTACACTATTAGATGTAGTTCAAAGTATGAGGATGAATTGTTGTTACATGAAATATATTTCTATGTATTTTAAAACATGTAGCATTAATATCTATTGTAGAAATCATGCTACATGTTTTTAAAATACACACAAATATACATCAAGTAACAACAATTCATCCTCATACTTTGAACTACATCATCTATCTTGTATATCTCTACGTATTATGATTGTTCTTATTGTTAGCATGATACACACATGGCTACCTCACAACGTCTCCAATATCTTGTATATCTCTATGTATTATGATTG
>NW_013853724.1:0-357 GCF_000517525.1 Limulus polyphemus
GAAGTCTTTGATTACGTTCTTCTTTTGTTTCAGCTGCTCTTTGTGCTTGAAGTCTTTTAGCAGCAGAAGACTTTCCACAGAAAGGGCGTTTCTTGTGTGGCATAATCACCTGTATCACTAAACAATAATTTGCAATTCACAAAGATACTAAATCACTTATGAAACCAATTAGCACAATTTAAAGAAAACTGTTTTTGGAAATACTGAATTGACAGCAAGGAGTTCAGAGTCTCCTGCCATAACGCTTTCTATGTGCAAAACATGCTTATGTTTGTATGTTTATTATAAAAAATGGTGCAGTAATTATTAATTGTCAATTTCGTCATTAAATACTACACCAAATACAAAATAAGTAGC
>NW_013853725.1:0-358 GCF_000517525.1 Limulus polyphemus
CAGTACATTAGATCATAAGGTCATAAAGACCCCGTGTATCCCTTGTCATATAAAATACTGTTCTAATTACAACAGCATGTCATTGTACAATACATCATCAGGTCATAAAGACCCCGTGTATTCACTTGTTATATAAAATACTGTTATAATTACAACAAATTTCATTGTTCAATACATCATAAGGTCATAAAAACCCCGTGTATTCACTTGTTGTATAGAATACAGTTATAATTACAACATCATGTCATTGTACCTTACATCATATGGTTTATAAAGACCTCGTGTTTTCACTTGTTTTTTAAAATACTCCTCTAATTACAGCAGCATGTCATAGTACAATACATCATAAGGTCAAAAA
>NW_013853726.1:0-358 GCF_000517525.1 Limulus polyphemus
TACACTGGTATGTTACTACTTGTTTAAATGTAGTTAATATCTAATGATGTTTAATATTGGTCTTTGACACCGGTATGTTACTACCTGTTTAAATGTCGTTAATATCTACTGTTGTTTAATGTTGGTCTTTGACACAGGTATGTTACTAACTGTTTAAATGTCGTTAATATCTACTGTTGTTTAATGTTTTTCTTTGACACTGGTAAGTTACTACTTGTTTAAATGTAGTTAATATCTAATGATGTTTAATGTTTTTCTTTGACACTGGTAAGTTACTACCTGTTTAAATGTCGTTAATATCTACTGTTGTTTAATGTTGGACTTTGACACTGGTATGTTACTACCTGTTTGAATGTCG
>NW_013853727.1:0-844 GCF_000517525.1 Limulus polyphemus
TCTTTCTCCTGTTCTGCCTTGATATCTATATTTGGTTCCACTTCACCATCATCAACTCTTTCAGTCGGCTTGACATCAGCTTGAAGGCACCTGGTTAGTTCAACCTCTCTTTTGCAGCAATGTCTGCAGTCATTTTTGCAGGGTCTTCGGCTCAGTCCAAAGTATTTTCCTTCTCTATATTCAATATTATAATTATACTGGTCTATTTTTCCGATTCAACGTGCTAATTGTCCCTCAGGGTTCTTTAATGATCTTAACCAGCGTAAAAGAGCATGGTCTGTCCTAATGGTAAACCTGGCACCATAGAGGTAAGGGTGGAAATATGTCAGACTCTTTACTATACCAAGGAGTTCCATTCTAGTAATGTCGGAATTGGAGGAGTGTTGTCTCAGAAAGTGGGCGAAAACGAACATGTGGTGGCCTACTTCAGTAGGGTGTTGAGTAGACCAGAGAGGAACTACTGTGTAACACGGCATCACAATCCAGTATGTACGGCAGTGAGGGATCTTGAAGCTTTAAAAGTGGAGCAGAGGCCAATTTTTCCTTCAACGTCTTGTAAGCATGCTGGCAAGAAACTGTCCATTCAAACTTTTGGCCTTTTTTAGTCAAATCATGTAGTGGAGCAGCTATAGTTGCAAAGTCCTTCACAAATTTGCGGTAGTAAGTACAGAGTCCCAAGAAACTTCTTAGCTCTCCCACATTGTCTGGTGTTGGCCAGTCGTGCACTGCTTTCACCTTAGGATCAGTTTGTACACCATTCTCACTAACAATGTGGCCTAAGTAAAGCACCTCTTTTTGGAACAAATGACATTTCTTGGGATGGAGTCTGAGGTTTGCTGCTTTC
>NW_013853728.1:0-898 GCF_000517525.1 Limulus polyphemus
ATGAACGGATTCTGTAAGTAGATATTTTTGCCATATGTATAGTAATGGTGGAAAGTAATTCAAAACAGTAACAATTCAAACCTTACAAATTTGACCTTTTAAACTCGTTTAGTTTTGTTAGGCACCACTTTATTATTTTGTGTTCATTTTTTATTGGTTCAATAATCTTTCTTTGTATAATAACCGGGTTGTTGTTTAGACATCTTGTTACTTTTGTTATGTTCTATAAAGTTACAACTTCTATGTTACTTTTATATTCGCACATTTCATTTTATTATATCTTGTAGTTTACTCCAACCGAACATATAGTTCGATTCAATAAATGTTTCAGTTAGATGTCTTTTCTGCTTTTAAACTGATATTTACACACACACTGTGTTGAAATATCAGGTTATTTGTGCATTCCTTCGTTCCATATTATACGATATTATATTACGACCACGCGATCTCCGATCTCGACTATTGTTGTAACAACCTTTTGTAAAGTCAAGTGAGGTAAACCTTACACAACTTATTTTGACAACTCTATCTTCAGACATTCCAATGACGTGTGCGATAGTATTGGATCAACTGAGGTCCTAAATGAGTTGTTGCTATATGAGACTTTTAATATTGAAGGCTATATTATTCAAAATAGTGTCCTGTGATTCTACATTCTGTAATAACCATGGTAAATATATTCCTCTTTGGCACAGTTCGCATATACGGGGGCAACAATAGCATAAGCAAAACCTTCTTACAAAACCTGTGAACAATGTATCAAGGCATAAATTTGTAATGCAAACAGCGTTTCCAACATCAGTCAATTTCAAATGAAAATTTGTTTCTTCTAAATAACAAGAAATTTAAAGGGTAATTTTTGAATAATATCTAAAGCATTTTTACGTTTTGTATTATT
>NW_013853729.1:0-358 GCF_000517525.1 Limulus polyphemus
TCAAGCGTTTGAAAGCAGCAAACCTCAAACTCCATC
Source organism: Limulus polyphemus (assembly GCF_000517525.1). Lineage (NCBI taxonomy): Eukaryota > Metazoa > Arthropoda > Merostomata > Xiphosura > Limulidae > Limulus > Limulus polyphemus. Next base: position 37 of record NW_013853729.1, read on the forward strand.
CCAAGAAATGTCATTTGTTTCAGAAAGAGGTTCTTTACTTAGGCCACATTGTTAGTGAGAATGGTGTACAAACTGATCCTGATAAGGTGAAAGCAGTGCATGACCGGCCAACACCAGACAATGTGGGAGAGCTAAGAATTTTCTTGGGACTCTGTACTTACCTACCGCAAATTTGTGAAGGACTTTGAAACTATAGCTGCTCCACTACATGATTTGACTAAAAAAGGCCGAAAGTTTGAATGGACAGTTTCTTGCCAGCATTCTTTCAAGACGTTGAAGGAAAAATTGGCTTCTGCTCCACTTTTAAAGCTTCCAGATCCCT
>NW_013853730.1:0-849 GCF_000517525.1 Limulus polyphemus
GAGCTACTAGATGACATAGCATGTGACTACAACAGTAACATGTAACGAGGAGTACACGTACTTTTTGAAAAGAGCTACTAGATGACATGGCATGTGACTGCAATGGTGTTTGTAACGAGGAGTACACGTACTTTATGAAAAGAGCTACTAGATGACATGGCATGTGACTACAACAGTGTTTGTAACGAGGAGTACACGTACTTTATGAAAAGAGGTACTAGATGACATGGTCTGTGACTGCAACCGTGTTTGTAACGAGGAGTACACGTACTTTATGAAAAGAGCTACTAGATGACATGGTCTGTGACTACAGTGGTGTTTGTAACGAGGAGTACACGTACTTTATGAAAAGAGCTACTAAAGTACGTGTACTCCTCGTTACAAACACGGTTGTAGTCACAGACCATGTCATCTAGCAGCTCTTTTCATAAAGTACGGGTACTCCTCGTTACAAACACCATTGTAGTCACAGACCATGTCATCTAGTAGCTCTTTTCATAAAGTACGTGTACTCCTCGTTACAAACACTGTTGTAGTCACATGCCATGTCATCAAGTAGCTCTTTTCATAAAGTACGTTTGAGAAGAGCTACTAGATGACATGGTCTGTGACTACAGTGGTGTTTGTAACGAGGAGTACACGTACTTTATGAAAAGAGCTACTAGATGACATGGCATGTGACTACAGTGGTGTTTGTAACGAGGAGTATACGTACTTTTTGAGAAGAGCTACTAGATGACATGGTCTGTGACTACAGTGGTGTTTGTAACGAGGAGTACACGTACTTTTTGAGAAGAGCTACTAGATGACATGGTCTGTGACTACAGTGGTGTTTGTAACGAGGAGTAT
>NW_013853731.1:0-614 GCF_000517525.1 Limulus polyphemus
GACATAACTCTACTGTGGTTCATATACACCAAAGTATAGTGTATCTCTTCATTATTACACACAGTACTTGCTACTGAATAACATACCTCTACTGTGGTTCATATACACCAAAGTATAGTTTATATATTTATTATTACACACAGTACTTCCTACTGAATAACATACCTCTACTGTGTTTCATATACACCAAAGTACAGTGTATCTCTTCATTATTACACACAGTACTTGCTACTGAACAACATACCTCTACTATGGTTCATATACACCAAAGTATAGTGTGTCTCTTCATTATTACACACAGTACTTCCTACTGAATAACATACCTCTACTGTGGTTAAATATACACCAAAGTATAGTGTATCTTTTTATTATTACACACAGTACTTGCTACTGAACAACATACTTCTACTGTTGTTAAAGTATAGTGTATCTCTTCATTATTACAACTGAACAACATACTTCTACTGTGGTTCATATACAACAGAGTATAGTTTATATCTTCATTATTACACACAAGACTTGCTACTGAATAACATATTTCTACTGTGGTTCATATACACCAAAGTATAGTGTATCTTTTCATTATCACACACAGTACTTGCTACTGAATAACA
>NW_013853732.1:0-358 GCF_000517525.1 Limulus polyphemus
ACTAATTTTTAAAGTACTGAATTGAATTTTTGTTCAATAAAAAATCTTTCAAATGCAACTGTGGCTTTTTTCCCAAAACTTTGTTTTCAAAATAAGGGTGCGTCTTATACTCTGAAAAATATGGTATATATATAATGAAACGTAAGAGAGAACTATTAACCAATTGTGAAAGAGAGGGTGTGGCAGGAGGAGTTTGATTTTCTCTTTAGCTCTGTAACAAAACAAAATTGAAGGATATATTTGAGCAATAATGATTTTATAGAGAGCATTTTATGTTTAATTTCGTACATTTTTGAGGGGTGATGGATAAAATATGCTAAGGCAAAATGTGTCGTGTGTTACACTAGTGGAAATTCGG
>NW_013853733.1:0-358 GCF_000517525.1 Limulus polyphemus
AATATTATATCTTATAGACAGACGAGTAATATAAAATAATGAAATTATCATTATCAATTTTATTTGCTTTAGTTGTGTTTCCTGTCAAAACCCAAACTCCAGTGTTTGGAAAAGCTATTTTACCCCCTAAGGATGTGAAAAACACGTACCATTACATCCAGCGAGGAGAGAATACAGTAATTCCTTGTATCCCACCTGATTACAAGCAAAAACACTCAATCACTGTTGTTGTTAGCTACGTTTGGACAGGCCAAAGAGGTACGATTGGATCTGTAGGGGACAAAAATCAGAGTGCAAAAGTATACATGTGACCTTTTAATTCAGGATGTTCAAGCTCTCGATATGGGTCATTACAATT
>NW_013853734.1:0-358 GCF_000517525.1 Limulus polyphemus
GATATCTAGGTCAATATATACTGTCTTTAAAACCAACGTCTAATATTACATTACTGGAACTTGAATGGTAACTTCCAACCTTCTTAGCCAACGTATGTATGTTTACTAGTGCAGTAGTCTACAGCATAATAAATATTGTGTCATTTTAAGGCTTGCCTTCACTATAGCTTTCACATATCAGAACAACCTATAATAATAGGTGTATTTTCTAAATATTCTACTGAACTATAAGATGTAAACTGTATCATTCACACTTACTTCTTTAAAATTACGTGTAACATAATTAGTAAATAACACACTTTTTTACTCTCTGCAGTCTACTGAGCAGTAAACATATGATTGGTAAATATACTTATAA
>NW_013853735.1:0-358 GCF_000517525.1 Limulus polyphemus
ACCAAGTAAGGCTAAAGATGAGTATGGTGGTTATAAATTCTGTAACTAGAGTTAGACCTAGGTGTTCATGGAGTAGTTGTGCCAAGTAAGGCTAAAGATGGGTATGGTGGTTATAAATTCGGTAACTAGAGTTACACTTAGGTATTCGTGGAGTTGTTGTACCAAATAACGCTACAGATGCGTATGGTGGTTACTAAATTCGGTAACTAGAGTTACACCTAGGTGTTCGTGGAGTGGCTGTACCAAATAACGCTAAAGATAAGTATGGGGTTATAAATTCGGTAACTAGAGTGAAACCTAAGTGTTCATGGAGTTGTTGTACCGGGTAAGGCTAAAGATGAGTATGTTGGTTATAAAT
>NW_013853736.1:0-762 GCF_000517525.1 Limulus polyphemus
ACTATCATAACAAGTCATAAGATTTAATGATACTGTGTACTATCAATAACAAGCCACAAGATTTAACGATACTGTGTACTGTCAATAAAAAGACACATGATTTAGCAACACTGAGTCCTGTCAATAAGAAGATACAGGATTTATCAATACTGTGTCCTGTCAGTAACAAGATACAGGATTTATCAATACTGTGTACTGTCAATAAGAAGACGTAACTTAACAATACTGTGTCCTGTCATTAAGAAGATAAAGAATTTATCAATACTGTGTACTGTGAATAAGAAAAGAAAAAATTTAACGATACTGTGTACTATCATAACAAGTCATAACATTTAAAGATATTGTGTACTATCAATATCAAGCCAAAAGATTTAACGATACTGTGTACTGTCAATAAAAAGACACAAGATTTAAAAATACTGTGTCCTTTCAATAAGAAGATACAGGAATTATCAATACTGGGTACTGTCAAAAAGAAGACAAAATTTACAAATACCGTGTACTGTCAATAAGCAGACACAAGATTTATCAATACCGTTTACTCTCAATAAGAAGACACAAAATTTAACAATATTGTATCCTTTAATAAGAAGATAAAGGATTTATCAATACTGTGTACTGTCAGTAAGAAGACACAATATTTAATGATACTGTGTACTATCATAACAAGTCATAAAATTTAATGATACTGTGTACTATCAATAACAAGCCACAAGATTTAACGAAACTGTGTACTGTCAATAAAAAGACACATGATTTAAC
>NW_013853737.1:0-360 GCF_000517525.1 Limulus polyphemus
TCAGATTTCAACTGTACTAGTAATACCACACACTGTTTTCATCTTACAACTAAACTAGTAACAATACACTTTATCATTAGATTTCAACTGTACTAGTAATACCACACCATTTTCATCTTACAACTAAACTAGTAACAACACATTTTATCATCAGATTTCAACTGTACTAGTAATACCACACACTGTTTTCATCTTACAACTAAACTAGTAACAACACATTTTATCATCAGATTTCAACTGTACTAGTAATACCACACACTGTTTTCATCTTACAACTAAACTAGTAACAACATATATTATCATCAGATTTCAACTGTAGTAGTAATACCACACACTGTTTTCATCTTACAACTAAACTAG
>NW_013853738.1:0-358 GCF_000517525.1 Limulus polyphemus
CTCCATTAAAGAAAGTGTTTGGGTAACTCACGAACTCTACGAGGATCATCGTTTCCAACGTATGAACGTTGCTTCGTCTCTTCTGGCGCGTAATGCGCGTGAACCATTTTTGGACAGAATTGTCACAAGTGATGAAAAATGGATTCACTATGCGAGTATTAAACGCCAAAAACAATGGCTCAGTCCCAGACAAAAACCACTTCCGACCACAAAACCTCGACTCCATCTGTAGAAAGGGATGGTTTGCATTTGGTGTGATATCAAAGGAGTAATTCATTTCGAACTCCTCAATCCACAGCGCACTGTTAATGCAGAGATCTATAGTCAGCAACTGGATCGTTTAAATCAAGCCCTTCAT
>NW_013853739.1:0-358 GCF_000517525.1 Limulus polyphemus
AGATATTGTTTGATACATGTTATATGTAGATATTGTTTGATACATGTTGTATGTAGATATTGTTTTGATACATGTTGTATGTAGATATTGTTTGATACATGTTATATGTAGATATTGTTTGATACATGTTATATGTAGATATTGTTTGATACATGTTATATGTAGATATTGTTTTGATACATGTTATATGTAGATATTGTTTGATACATCTATGTAGATATTGTTTTGATACATCTATGTAGATATTGTTTGATACATGTTGTATGTAGATATTGTTTTGATACATGTTATATGTAGATATTGTTTTGATATATGTTATATGTAGATATTGTTTTGATACATGTTGTATGTAGATATT
>NW_013853740.1:0-393 GCF_000517525.1 Limulus polyphemus
TTACGACCAAGTTGACTCAATCTGAATGAACTAAGTAAGATAAAGGAAGGTATGGCCAAGTTGACTCAATCTGAATGAACTAAGTAAGATAAAGGAAGTTATGACCAAGTTGACTCAATCTGAAGATAAAGGAAGTTACGACCAAGTTGACTCAATCTGAATGAACTAAGTAAGATAAAGGAAGTTATGACCAAGTTGACTCAATCTGAAGATAAAGGAAGTTACGACCAAGTTGACTCAATCTGAATGAACTAAGTAAGATAAAGGAAGTTATGACCAAGTTGACTCAATATGAAGAAAAAGGAGGTATGACCAAGTTAACTCAATCTGAATGAACTAAGTAAGATAAAGGAAGTTACGACCAAGTTGACTCAATCTGAATGAACTAAGTAA
>NW_013853741.1:0-358 GCF_000517525.1 Limulus polyphemus
AAACTCACCGTACACAGTAAATACAAACCATCAACTGTAGCACTAATAGTCAACAAATAAAACTCGCACTGTACGAACCATCAACTGTAGCACTAATAGTCAACAAATAAAACTCACACTGTACACAGTAAATACAAACCATCAACTGTAGCCCTAATAGTCAACAAATAAAACTCACTGTACACAGTAAATACAAACCATCAACTGTAGCACTAATAGTCAACAAATAAAACTCTCACTGTACACAGTAAATACAAACCATCAACTGTAGCACTAATAGTCAACAAATAAAACTCGCACTGTACACAGTAAATACAAACCATCAACGGTAGCACTAACAGTCAACAAATAAAACTCG
>NW_013853742.1:0-358 GCF_000517525.1 Limulus polyphemus
CATGGAGTAGTTGTACCAAGTAAGGCTAAAGATGGGTATGGTGGTTATAAATTCTGTAACTAGAGTTACACCTAGGTGTTCATGGAGTAGTTGTACCAAGTAAGGCTAAAGATGAATATGGTGTTTATAAATTCGGAAACTAGAGTTACACCTAAGTGTTCATGGAGTAGTTGTACCAAGTAAGGCTAAAGATGAGTATGGTGGTTATAAATTCTGTAACTAGAGTTACACCTAGGTGTTCATGGAGTAGTTGTACCAAGTAAGGCTAAAGATGAATATTCTGGTTATAAATTCGGTAACTACAGTTACACCTAAGTGTTCATGGAGTAGTTGTACCAAGTAAGGCTAAAGATGACTA
>NW_013853743.1:0-514 GCF_000517525.1 Limulus polyphemus
ATTTGAGATTTATAAGGGTAATTTTAGTCCGATTTCCACTAGATTTTGTTGCCTTTGAAAAGGAGTTTTTAGGCGTCGACAAAATCTAGTAGAAGAAAAAAAATCTAGAAGAAAGAAAACTAAAAACAAGTTTTCAAAGGCAACAAAATCTAGTGGAAAACGGACTAAAAGGACCCTTATAAATGTCAACAAAATCTAGTCGAAAGAGGACTAAAAGATCGTTATAACAGTCGACAAAATATAGTGGTAGAAGGACAAAAAAGACCGTTATTAAATTTTACAAAATCTTGCGGAGTCAGGACTAAAAATACCGTTATCAATATCGACAAAATCTAGTTCAAAAAGGATTAAAAAGACCATTATAAAAGTTATTAAATATAGTATAAGAAAGGCTCAAATGACCTTTATCAAAGTAGAAAACATCTAGTCTATGAAGGCGTAAAAATACATTTATGAAGAAGGCCTAAAAAGACAGTTATGAACGTCGACAATAGACTAAATTTTCGACTCTGAT
>NW_013853744.1:0-358 GCF_000517525.1 Limulus polyphemus
CTGGAAGGGGCTTGTCATTGCCTGGGGCTGATTAAGTCGATGGTTAATGTATCCTCCTTGTGTAAAAGACAATAGATCATCCTTTAATGTATCTAATTCGCTTTTAACTTTACTAACGTTTTCCATTTGTACTTCTTGCCACTGTTGTAGTCTCTCTTCTTGTTTATTTTCTTTCTCCTCCAATAGCTGTTGTAATCCCTCTTCTTGTTTATTTTGCTGTTCGAGCTGCCACTGTTGCATGTTTTCTTGCCACTGCTGTTGTCTCTCTTTTTGTTTCTTTTCTTTTTCCTCCAACAACTGCTGTAATCTCTCTTGTTTATTTTGTTGTTCGAGCTGCCACTGTTGCAGGTTTTCTTGC
>NW_013853745.1:0-358 GCF_000517525.1 Limulus polyphemus
TAAAACATCTCTATTAAACACGTTATCCACTAGAGTAACTGTTCTGATAAATCATCTTTATTAAACACGTTATCCACTAGAGTAACTGTTCTGATAAAACATCTCTATTGTACACGTTATCCACTAGAGTAACTGTTCTGATAAAACATCTCTATTTAATACGTTATGAACTGTGGCAACTGTTCTGATAAAACATCTCTATTAAACACGTTATCAACTGTGGCAACTGTTCTGATAAAACATCTCCATTAAACACGTTATCAACTGTGGTAACTGTTCTGATAAAACATTTTCATTAAACATGTTATCAACTGTGGCAACTGTTCTGATAAAACATCTTTATCAAACACGTTATCAG
>NW_013853746.1:0-359 GCF_000517525.1 Limulus polyphemus
CCTTATTATACTAGATTTTTTGACATTCATAATCTTCTTTATAGTCTTTCTTTCACTAGATTTTGTTGACTTGGATAACTGTCTTTTTAGTCCTTTTCCACTAGATTTTGTTAACTATGATAACGATCATTTTAATAATTCTTACACTAGATTTTTTGACATTCATAATTGTCTTTTTTGTCCTACTTACACTAAATTTTTTGACATTCATAATGGTCTTTTTCTCCTACTTAGATTATATATTTACGACTTTGATAAATGTCTTTTTTTTAATTCTTACTCTAGAATTTTTTGACATTCATAATGGTCTTTTTAGTCCTTATTATACTAGATTCTTTGACATTCATAATGGTCTTTAT
>NW_013853747.1:0-359 GCF_000517525.1 Limulus polyphemus
TCCCTTCTAGATGTAACTAGTTGTTTTACAAATACTCTCATAGATCTAAATAGTTGTTTTACAGATTCCCTTCTAGATGTAACTAGTTGTTTTACAAATACTCTCTTAGATCTAAATAGTTGTTTTACAGATTCCCTTCTAGATGTAACTAGTTGTTTTACAGATTCCCTTCTAGATGTAACTAGTTGTGTTACAGATTCCCTTCTAGATGTAAATAGTTATTTTACAAATACTCTCCTAGATGTAAATAGTTGTTTTACAAATACTCTCTTAGATCTAAATAGTTGTTTTACAGATTCCCTTCTAGACATAAATAGTTGTTTTACAGATTCCCTTCTAGATGTAAATAGTTATTTTAC
>NW_013853748.1:0-358 GCF_000517525.1 Limulus polyphemus
TGAGGATTTGTACACACATATATAATACGTTCTGTAATATAATGACAACGGGTGAGGATTTGTACACACATATATAATACGTTCTGTAATATAATGACAACGGATGAGGATTTGTACACACATATAATACGTTCTGTAATATAGTGACAACGGGTGAGGATTTGTACACACATATAATACGTTCTGTAATATAGTGACAACGGGTGAGGATTTGTACACACATATAATACGTTCTGTAATATAGTGACAACGGGTGAGGATTTGTACACACACATATAATACGTTCTGTAATATAATGACAACGGGTGAGGATTTGTACACATACATATAATACGTTCTGTAATATAATGACAACGGA
>NW_013853749.1:0-358 GCF_000517525.1 Limulus polyphemus
TTCTTCTAGCATTGATAGGCAATTTTAGACAGTACTAGATGTGTTGGAAGTTCTTCTAGCATTGACAGGCAATTTTAAACAGTACTAGATGTGTTGGAAGTTCTTCTAGCATTGATAGGCAATTTCAGGTTTCTTATGATGCGAAAAATATTTCTGTTTTATGATAGTTTTACGCATTCCTGATTTGAATTTATGCAGGTGAGATTCCTGTATGATAACCTGATCATTAAAATTATTTCTTAAAATTTTCATTTATCTTCTTTCCGCTCTATCAATTTATGGTTTATAAGAACTGCCTCAAGTGTAATATCAGTTTTTTTGCTCAGATAACTTAGAATTTATTAGAATATATTGTAAG
>NW_013853750.1:0-358 GCF_000517525.1 Limulus polyphemus
ATACTACTGACTACTTTCTTACACAGTTATACTACTGACTACTTTCATACACAGTTATACTACTGACTACTTTCATACACAGTTATACTACTAACTACTTTCTTACACAGTTATACTACTGACTACTTTCTTACACAGTTACACTACTGACTACTTTCTTACACAGTTACACTACTGACTACTTTCTTACACAGTTATACTACTGACTACTTTCTTACACAGTTACACTACTGACTACTTTCTTACACAGTTACACTACTAACTACTTTCATACACAGATATACTACTCACTACTTTCATACACAGTTATACTACTCACTACTTTCTTACACAGTTACACTACTAACTACTTTCATAC
>NW_013853751.1:0-502 GCF_000517525.1 Limulus polyphemus
ACAAGCTACTATCCCATCTGGATGAATTGTTATGTAATACAAGTAACTATCCCATCTGGATGAATGGTAAGGTAACACTAGCTACTATATCCAAGCTGAATGAATTGTAAGGTAATACTAGTTACTATGTAACCTGAATGAATTTTGAGGTAATACTAGCTACTATCCAAGTTGAATGAATTGTAAGGTAACACAAGCTACTATCCCATCTGGATGAATTGTTAGGTAATACAAGTAACTATCCCATCTGGATGAATTGTAAGGTAACACTAGCTACTATATCCAAGCTGAATGAATTGTAACGTAATACTAGCTACTATCCAAGCTGAATGTATTGTAAGGTAACACTAGCTACTATCCAAGCTGAATGAAATTGTAAGGTAATACTAGCTACTATCCTATCTGGATGAATTGTAAGGTAAACAATAGCTACTATCCAAGCTGAATGAATTGTAAAATAACAATAGCTACTATCCAAGCTGAATAAATTTTAAGGTAACAA
>NW_013853752.1:0-666 GCF_000517525.1 Limulus polyphemus
GTTAGTTTCTGGATTTGGGGCTTGGTGGTGATGAGACTGTTATTTTGGGTGCTGTTGTCTAGTGATGGGTGTAGGGAAAGACGGGACTGGACGAGGGGAGGGTATTTACTGTATGGCTTTTCGGCTTTAAAGTGAAATATGTGAAATGAGCATCCGTGTGTATGTGGTCGGCGGATTGTTGCGACGTGGTGACTGTTTCGATGAACAGCGTTTCTTTCCTGTATTCCTTGAGTGGGTACGGTGCACTGCGTGTAGTTTAGTATTGAGTTCATGATCTGTTGTTTTCTGGATATCTTCATGACTGATTGATTGGTCTACACCTCTTACAAAAAAGTGTTTATGATCATATTTGTCAGTAAATTTTATAAAACCACCGATTCTTTTAAAATGAATTACACCCCGTCAAAGAAAGTTTGTCATACATGTAATAGATTGTTGTCTAACATGCTTTAGTACAAATTAAGTCTTAAAGATATCATTGTCCATGCGAGAACAGCGAGTATTGAGTTATAAGAACAAGTTATTTACGTGAGTCCAATATTTCGGAATACAGTTATTTCATCATCGATGATGTATGTGTCCTAACTACAGTGTTTGTCTTCATTAGAAGACTCGGATATTTTGATGGAAGTCTTGAAACTATACAAACATTTGTGTTTTGGATGC
>NW_013853753.1:0-512 GCF_000517525.1 Limulus polyphemus
TATTAGCCGTGTCTTATTGTTTATCACACAATGACAAACCCAGTGAACCCTATTGAGCCGTGCCTTACAGTTTATCACACAATGATAAACCCAGTGAACTCTACTGAGCACTGTCTTATAGTTTATCACACAATGATAAACCCAGTGAACCCTATTGAGCCGTGTCTTATAGTTTACCACACAATGATAAACCCAGTAAACCCTACTGAGCCGTGTCTTATAGTTTATCACACAATGATAAACCCAGTGAACTCTACTGAGCCGTGTCTTATAGTTTATCACACAATGATAAACCTAGTGAACCCTATTGAGCCGTGTCTTATAGCTTATCACACAATGATAAACCCAGTGAACCCTATTGAGCCGTGTCTTATAGTTTATCACACAATGATAAACCCAGTGAACTCTACTGAGCCGTGTCTTATAGTTTATCACACAATGATAAACCCAGTGAACCCTATTGAGCCGTGCCTTATAGTTTATCACACAATGATAAACCCAGTGAACTCTTC
>NW_013853754.1:0-357 GCF_000517525.1 Limulus polyphemus
CTTATTGACAGTACACAGTATCGTTAAATCTTGTGTCTTCTTATTGAGAGTACACAATATTGTTAAATCTAGTGTCTTCTTATTGACAGTACACAGTATCTTTAAATCTTTTGGCTTGTTAGTGAGTGTACACAGTATCGTAAATCTTGTGTCTTCTTATTGACAGTACACAGTATCGTTAAATCTTGTGTCTTCTTATTGACAGTACACAGTATCGTTAAATCTTGTGTCTTCTTATCGACAGTACACAGTATTGTTAAATCGAGTGTCTTCTTATTGAGAGTACACACTATCGTTAAATCTTGTGTCTTCTTATTGACAGTACAAAGTATCTTTAAATCTTTTGGCTTGTTAGTG
>NW_013853755.1:0-358 GCF_000517525.1 Limulus polyphemus
AACCTACCTCCTTGAAATCTTGGTTTGAAAGAATGATATGTCATCCTACCACATGAAAATGGCTGAGAAAGCCACAAGGGGGACATTCTGAGCTTTCAATTGGTTATTCACACATCATATACACAAGTAAGTGTAAATAAGGGACAATTTCCAAATGGAAAGAGGTGAGCGGGGCCATCATATTTGATTCAGTAAATGAGCAATATCTCAGCAAATAGAAAAGATAAGAGGTTTTAATTTTATACTCTAGCTTGCTAATATCAGTAATTTGAGTTCCTAATTTGTACAAAATTATAGACTTTGTATTTTGACATCGCAAACATCTCTTTTGAACCAGTGCTGCATTCATCACAAAAAT
>NW_013853756.1:0-580 GCF_000517525.1 Limulus polyphemus
CACAACGATATGTATATGATAAAAAACTTCTGATTAAACATTCAGAACGATATATATATAGATGGTAAATAAAATCCTCTTATTAAAAATTCACAATGATATACATATATAAATATGGTAAATAAAATCTTCCGATTAAAAATTCACAACAATATATATATTGGAAGATTTTATTTAGCAGAAGTTTTATTTACCATATATATATCGTTGTGAATTTTTAATCACTTCTGATTAAAAATTTACATCGATATATATATATATATGGTAAATAAAAACTTCTGAGTAAACATTTACAACGATATGTATATATATATATATGGTAAAAAAACTTCTTTTAAAAATTCAAATCGATATATATATTTTTTAATGGTAAATAAAAACTTCTGAGTAAACATTTACAACGACATGTATATATATATACATATGTTGTAAATAAAACATATGATTAAACATTTACAATGATATATATATATATGGTAAATAAAATCTTCTGATTAAACATTCACATCGATATATATATATATATGGTAAAATAAAAACTTCTGATTAAACATTACTAAACGATATACATATACATGAT
>NW_013853757.1:0-703 GCF_000517525.1 Limulus polyphemus
TACTGTTAATTGTCAATAAGAAGACACAAGATTTAACAATACTGTTAATTGTCAATAAGAAGACACAAGATTTAACAATACTGTGTACTGTCAATAAGAAGATACAAGATTTAACAATACTTTGTACTATCAATAAGAAGACAAAGATCCAACGATACTGTGTACTGTCAATAAGAAGTCACAAGATTTAACGATACTGTGTGCTATCAATAACAAGCCAAAGAGATTTAACGATACTGTGTACTATCAAAAAGAAGACACAAGATTTAACAATACTGTGTACTGTCAATAAGAATACACAAGATTCAACGATACTGTGTACTGTCAATAAGAAAACACAAGATTCTGTGTACTGTCAATTAGAAGATACAAGATTTAACAATACTTTGTATTATCAATAAGAAGAGACAATATTTAACAATACTGTGTACTATCAATAAGAAGAACACAAGATTTAACAATACTATGTACTGTCAATAAGAAGACATGAGATTTAACGAAACTGTGTACAATCAATAAAAGACACAATATTTAACAATAGTGGGTATTGTCGATAAGAAAACACAAAATTTAACAATACTGTGTACTGTCGATAAGAAGACGCAAGATTTAACAATACTGTGTACTGTCAATAAGAAGACACAAGATTTAATATTACTGTGAACTGTCAATAAGAAGACAAAAGATTTAACAATACTGTTAA
>NW_013853758.1:0-545 GCF_000517525.1 Limulus polyphemus
AGTTAAAGGTTGTTTGAAATGTGAACGGTAATGATGTCAGTATATTTTCACAGTGGTATTTTTGTACAGTAGAATCACTGCCTGTATCTGTGTGACCACGCAGGACCCTTTGTAATTCTGAAAAGACAGTGTCCAGATTGTAAGTGTGTGATTTCTTAATAGTGTCTTAATGTTAGACAGTCTCAAAGTTTTATGCATTTTTAATCTTCAAGTGAATGTTGTTATTTTAAATAATAGTAATGTTAAGCAGTAAGTCATTCATTTATTATATTTAGCTGTAGGATGATTAAAATATATTATTGGTTATAATAACTGTGTGTTTTACTTGGGAAAGTGAAACAGTAAGTGTCCTACAGAAATCATTGGCAAACATACCTCGAAACGTCTTTACATACACAAATCTTTTGAAAGTATGGAATACATTTCTAAACTGTTCATGGCTTTTTTCAGACAATACAATTCTTAATAGCATTAAACAGTCTCAAAGTTTTATGCAGTTTTAATATTTGAGGGAATGTTCTATAGAAAATGGATGGATAAACAGT
>NW_013853759.1:0-358 GCF_000517525.1 Limulus polyphemus
TTCACCCACTCTTGCTTCAAAACATGGAATAGATCGCTCTTCGAAGTTGGTTTTTTTTGTTGTTTCTTGACTTGCTAGTCAAGTATGGCCCAGAGGTTTTCGATGGGGTTCATGTCAAGAGATTGGCTCGGCCAGGGCAACTTCTGGATACCATTTTCTTCTTGCCACTTTTGGGTGTTTCTAGCAGTGTGACACAGTGCTCCATCTTCCTGGAACAACATTGTGTTCTTGTCCACAACACCCGAGGAATAAAGTGGCAAGAGTCCTTCCTCCAATCTTTCGACGTATTTCGCAAAATTTATGATGCCAATGCACTCCACTAAGCTCGATCTCCCATCAACCCAAACGGCTCCCCAAA
>NW_013853760.1:0-358 GCF_000517525.1 Limulus polyphemus
ACGATGGGCTACAGAAACTATTGGGAAAAGTGGGTGTAGCTGGAATTTGTGGAGTTTGTTTAGAAGATCTAAAGAACTTCACTTAATGCATTATCACCAAAGTTAGCTTTATGAATGTCCTTTAGATGTTTCCTTTCTTCCACCAAGTCTTCTGCCACATCACATACACACGTGGAAACAAACTCTCTAGTTTTTGAATGTATATCCTTCTCTGACATATCTAGATATTGCCACAAAAAATCTAATTAATATCCATGGCTGCTCTATCTGCGCTAGCCGTCTCTAATTTAGCAATGAAAGACTAGAGGAATGGCAACGGAATAGTGAGATTGACGGTCACAATATAACACCCCCACGG
>NW_013853761.1:0-358 GCF_000517525.1 Limulus polyphemus
TCTCACTAAACTACATAACTTATCTAACTCACTAGATTACATAAGGTGTCTCACTAAACTACAAACTTATCTAACTCACTAGATTACATAAGTTGTCTCACTAAACTACATAACTTGTCTAACTCACTAGATTACATAACTTGTTTCACTAGATTACATAACTCGTCTCACTAGATTACATAACTCGTCTCACTAGATTACATAACTCATCTCACTAGATTACATAACTTGTCTCACTGGACTACATAGCTTGTCTAATTCATTAGATTACATAACTCGTCTCACTAGACTACATAACGTGTCTAACTCACTAGATTACATAACTTATCTAACTCACTAGATTACATAACTTGTCTAA
>NW_013853762.1:0-357 GCF_000517525.1 Limulus polyphemus
CACATATAGTAGTTATTATACGGACACATACAGTAGTTATTATATGGACACATACAGTAGTTATTATATGGACACATACAGTAGTTATTATACGGACACATACAGTAGTTATTACATGGACACATACAGTAGTTATTACATGGACACGTATAGTAGTTATTACATGGACACGTATAGTAGTTATTATATGGACACATATAGTAGTTATTATATGGACACATTAAGTAGTTATTACATGGACACATATAGTAGTTATTATATGGACACGTGTAGTAGTTATTATATGGACACATATAGTAGTTATTACATGGACACATATAGTAGTTATTACATGGACACATATAGTAGTTATTACAT
>NW_013853763.1:0-627 GCF_000517525.1 Limulus polyphemus
TATTGACAGTACACAGTATCGTTAAATCTTGTGTCCTCTTATTGACAGGTTTGTACTGTCAATAAGAAGACACAATATTTAACTATACTGTGTACTGTCAATAATAAGACACAAGATTTAACGATACTGTGTACTGTAAATAAGAAGACACAAGATTTAACTATACCGTGTACTGTCAAGAAGAAGACACAAGATTTAACAATACTGTGTACTGTCAGTAAGAAAACACAAGATTTAACAATAATGTGTGACACAAGATTTAACGATACTACTTATTAAAAGTACACAGTATCGTTAAATCTTTTTTCTTTTTATTGACAGTACACAGTATCGTTAAATCTTTTTTCTTTTTATTGACAGTACACAGTATCGTTAAATCTTGTGTCTTCTTATTGACAGTACACAGTATCGTTAAATCTTGTGTTTTCTTACTGACAGTACACAGTATCGTCAAATCTCGGGTCTTTTTATAGATAGTACACAGTATTGCTAAATCGTGTGTCTTCTTATTGAGAGTACACAGTATTTTTAAATCTTGTGTCTTCTTATTGACAGTACACAGTATAGTTAAATCTTGTGTCTTCTTATTGACAGTACACAGTATAGTTAAATCTTGTGTCTTCTTAT
>NW_013853764.1:0-358 GCF_000517525.1 Limulus polyphemus
GGTGTTACTAAAGTTCTATAGGTGGATGGTGTTACTAAGGTTCTATAGATGGATACTGGTACCAAGGTTCTATAGGTGGTTGGTGTTACTAAGGTTCTATATGTGGATGGTGTTACTAAGGTTCTATAGACAGTTGGTCATACTTCGGATAATGCTGCTAGGATGGATGGTGTTACAAAAGTTCTATAGGTGGATGGTGTTACTAAGGTTCTATAGATGGATGGTGTTACTAAGGTTCTATAGACAGTTGGTCATATATCGGATAATGCTGCTAGAATGGATGGTGTTACTATGGTTCTATAGGTGGATGGTGTTACTAAGGTTCTATAGATGGATGGTGTTACTAAGGTTCTATAGG
>NW_013853765.1:0-358 GCF_000517525.1 Limulus polyphemus
GTTAACCTTGCTAAGAAAGCATACGTGTAGAACGACTGTCAAGTTAACCTCGCTAAAAACATACGTGTAGAACCACTGTCAAGTTAACCTTGCTGAGAAAGCATAGTGTAGAACCACTGTGAAGTTAACCTTGCTGAGAAAGTATACGTGTAGAATCACTATCAAGTTAACCTTGCTAAGAAAATATACGTGTAGAATCACTGTCAAGTCAACCTTGCTGAGAAAGCATAGTGTAGAACCACTGTGAAGTTAACCTTGCTGAGAAAGTATACGTGTAGAATCACTATCAAGTTAACCTTGCTAAGAAAATATACGTGTAGAACCACTGTCAAGTTAATCTTGCTGAGAAAACATACGT
>NW_013853766.1:0-1808 GCF_000517525.1 Limulus polyphemus
CACAACGATATATATACATATGGCAAATAAAATATTCTGATTAACTATTGCAACGATAGATATATATATATATGGTAAATAAAACTTCTGATTAAATATTCACCTCGATATATATATATATATATATGGTAAATAAATCTTCTGAATAAACATTTAGATCTTGTGATTAACCAATTAGAACGATATATATATATATATAGATGGTAAATAAAAACTTCATATTAAAAATTCCCAACGATATATAAAATATATAAAACGATAAATAAAAACTTCTGATTAAAAATTCACAATGATATATATATGGTAAATATAACTTTTGATTAAATATTCTAAAGGATACATATATATATATATATGGTAAATAAAAACTTCTGTTAAAAATTCACATCGATAGATATATATATTAAATAAAACTTCTAATTAAACATTCACATCGATATAAATATATAGTGTAAATAAAACTTCTAATTAAGCATCCACATCAATATATATATATATATGGTAACTAAAAACTTCTGATTAAACATTTACAACGATATATTTATATATATAAATATTAATTAAAAACTCCTGATTACACATTTACTTCGATAAAAAAAAATATATATGTATATGGGAAATAAATACTTCTGATTAACATTCACAACGATATATATATTTATACAAATATGGTAAATAAAAACCCCTGATTAAACCTACACATCGATATATATATATATATATATGGTGATTAAAAACTTCTGATTACACATTTACAACAATATATATATAAATATGTATAAATATATGGTAAATAAAACTTCCGATTAAACATTTAGAACGATATATATATATAAACATATTGTTGTAAATATGTAATCAGAAATTTTGATTTTCCATATATAGAATATATATATATCGTTAGAATGTTTAAATAGAGTTTTTCCATATATATATTTACCAAATATATATATATATCGACGTGAATGTTTAAACATAAGTTTTATTTACCAAATATTTAATCAGAAGTTTTCACAACGATCTATATATATATATTTATATACTTAAATGGTAAATAAAAACTTCTGATTAAACATTCACATCGATATATATATATATATATATGGTAAATACAAACTTCTCAGTAAAAATTTAAATCGATATATATATATATAGTAAATTAAAACTTCTGAATAAACATTCACACACATATATATATATATATGGTAAATAAAAAAACTGATTACACATTCACATAAATATATATATATATGGTAAAAAAACATCTCATTAAAAATTGAAAGCGATATATATATATGGTAAATAAAAACTTCTGATTAAACACTTACAACGATATATATACATATATGGTAAATAAAACATTTGATTAAACATTCACATCGATATATTTATATAGTAAATAAAATCTTCTGATTAAAAATTCACAACGATATATATATATGTTAATACAAATACCGGTTAAAAATTCACAACGATATATATATGGTAAACAAAAACTTCTCATTGAACATTCTCAACGATACATACATATATATATATGTATAGGTTTTTATTTACCATATATATATATATATCGATGTGAATTTTTAAACAGAAGTTTTTATTTATTTAATCAGAACATTCACATCGATATATTTATATGGTAAATAAAACTTCTAATTAAACATCCACATCGATAAACATATATAGATGGTAAATAAAATTTTCTGATTAAATATTCACATTGATATATATATATGGTAAAAAAACATCTGAGTAAACATTTACAACGATATATATATATGGTAATTATATCTTGTGATTAAGCC
>NW_013853767.1:0-446 GCF_000517525.1 Limulus polyphemus
TGGTTATTAATTCGGTAACTAGAGATACACCTAGGTGTTCGTGGAGTAGTTGTACCAAGTAAAGCAAAATATGAGTATGGTGGTTATAAATTTGTAACAAGAGTTACACCTAAGTGTTCATAGAGTAGTTGTACCAAGTAAGGCTAAAGATGAGTATGGTGGTTATAAATTCTGTAACTAGAGTCACACCTAGGTGTTCATGGAGTAGTTGTACCAAGTAAGGCTAAAGATGAGTATGGTGGTTCTAAGTTCGGTAACTAAACCTACGCTTAGGTGTTCGTGGAGATTTTGTACCAAATAACTCTAAAGATGAGTATGGTGTTACACATTCAGTAACAAGGGTTACAGCATACGTGTTCATACTCATCTTTAGTCTTATTTCGTACAACTACTCAATAGTAGTTATGCGAAGTAAGGCTAAAGATGAGTATGGTGGTTGTAAACTC
>NW_013853768.1:0-358 GCF_000517525.1 Limulus polyphemus
CACTTTTTACTAATGTCTTTTGTTATCAGGTGTTGAACCTGTGTTTTAGTTTCTACCAACATCCTTTGATTTCAGATGTAGAACCTGTGTTTTACTTTATACCAACATCTTTTGATGTTAGATGTAGAACCTGTGTTTCACTTTATACTAATGTATTTTGTTGTCAGTTGTGGAACCTGTGTTTTACTTTCTACCAACATCCTTTGTTTTAAGATGTAGAACCTGTTTTTTACTTTCTACTAACATCCTTTGTTGTAAGATGTAGAACCTGTGTTTTACTTTATACTAATGTCTTTTGTTGTCAGTTGTGGAACCTGTGTTTTACTTTCTACCAAAATCTTTTTTTGTCAGATGTATC
>NW_013853769.1:0-357 GCF_000517525.1 Limulus polyphemus
TTTCTTTTACCGCTGAAGTTATATAATATCTTCGTAAAAGTACTAATGTCCGATGTGAATCCACTGAAGTTGAATGATTTGTAATGTTCAAAATTTATAAATATTCCTGGTCAATATATCTGACGTTCCCAATTAATAAACATCAATCACAGTTATAGCTTACGATGTTTGTAGCACATCAATTATAGCAACCCAATAATAGATAGTGTTTTTTGGCGCGTCGCGCTGGTTATATTTATAGGCGTGTGGAGAGTTTCTCGAAATTTCAGTTATATCTAACAATACTGACGCTAACACTAGTGCTTATGTACACACGTATACTGTTAATTCTTACACTCGAGAATCTTCTACAACTTT
>NW_013853770.1:0-355 GCF_000517525.1 Limulus polyphemus
TCCAAAACTTTGTCTTCAAAATAAGGGTGCGTCTTACATTCCGAAAAATACGGTAGCTTCATAATTCACTACTATCCTGAACAGAAGACACCGTTCCCATACCATCGGCGATTTATCATAAGTTTAGAAACACTTTGCTGGTGTTATGTTATAAGAGGCGTGGGGGGTACACAAGCATACTGAATTTAGTGATGACTTGTTTTCGAAAAAGAGAGGAAAAAAAATGGCGCAGCTTTTTCAACTGACGTAGAGACATTATTTCATTTAGACGTAATTCTCAGTCCAAACCCAAGCGTTCACACGTTTTCGGAATAAGAAATGCTTGCTGGAATAGAGTCAGCAATTTTCAATGGCC
>NW_013853771.1:0-563 GCF_000517525.1 Limulus polyphemus
GTATTGTTTTGTGTTAGATATGTTTAGAGGATGAGTATTGTGGTGTGTTACACACGTTTAGAGGATGAGTATTGTGGTGTGTTAGACACGTTTAGAGGATGAGTATTGTGGTGTGTTGGATACGTTTAGTGAATGAATATTGTTGTGTGTTAGACACGTTTAGAGGATGAGTATTGTGGTGTGTTAGACACTTTTAGAGGATGAGTATTGTTGTGTGTTAGACACATTTAGAATATAAGTATTGTGGTGTTAGCCACATTTAGAGGATGAACATTGTTGTAGGTTAAATACATTTAGAGAATGAGTATTGTAGTGTTTTAGACACGTTTATAGGATGAGTATTGTGGTGTGCTAGATACGTTTAGTGGATGAGTATTGTTGTGTGTTAGACACGTTTAGAGGATGAGTATTGTGGTGTGTTAGACACGTTTAGAGGATGAGTATTGTGGTGTGTTAGATACGTTTAGTGGATGAATATTGTTGTGTGTTAGACACGTTTAGAGGATGAGTATTGTGGTGTGTTAGACACTTTTAGGATGAGAATTGTTGTGTGTTAGACACAG
>NW_013853772.1:0-619 GCF_000517525.1 Limulus polyphemus
ACTTAGGTGTAACTCTAGTTACATAATTTATAACCACCATATTCATCTTTAGCTTTACTTGGTACAACTACTCCATGAACACTTAGGTGTATCTCTAGTTACATAATTTATAACCACCATACCCATCTTTAGCCTTACTTGGTACAACTTCTCCATGAACACCTAGGTGTAACTCTAGTTTCCGAATTTATAACCACGATATTCATCTTTAGCCTTACTTGGTACAACTACTCCATGAACACTTAGGTGTAACTCTAGTTATATAATTTATAACCACCATATTCATCTTTAGCTTTACTTGGTACAACTACTCCATGAACACTTAGTTGTATCTCTAGTTACATAATTTATAACCACCTACTCATCTTTAGCCAAGTAAGGTACAACTACGTGTTCATGGAGTAACTAGAGTTACACCAAATTAATTTATAACCACCATACTCATCTTTAGCCTTACTTGGTACAACTACTCCATGAACACTTAGGCGTAACTCTAGTTACATAATTTATATCCACCATATTCATCTTTAGCTTTACTTGGTACAATTACTTCATGAACACTTATGTGTAATTCTAGTTGCATAATTTATAACCACCATATTCATTTTTAGCTTTACTT
>NW_013853773.1:0-625 GCF_000517525.1 Limulus polyphemus
AAAACCGCTATCAAAGTCAAAAATAAATAATCTAAGAAGGCCTGAAAAGACAGTTATGAAAGTCGACAAATTCGAGTGGAAGAAAACTAAAAACAGTCGACAACATATAGTGGAAAACTGACTAAAAGGACCCATATCAATGTCAACAAAATTTAGTAGACGGAAGACTAAGAATCGTTATAACAGTAGACAAAATATAGTGTAAGAAGGATCAAAATACCATTATGAAAGTCATTAAAATATAGTGTAAGAAAGATTAAAAATACCGCTATCAAAGTTGAAAATATCTAGTCTAAGAAGGCCTAAATAGACTGTTATGAAAGTTGACAAAATCGAGTGGACGAAAACTAAAAACACGTTTTCAAAGTAAACAAAATCTAGTGGAAAACTGACTAAAAGGACCCTTATCAATGTCAACAAAATATGGGGGAAAGAAGACTAAAAGTCCGTTATAACAGTCGACAAATATATTGGAAACTGACTAAAGGACCCATATCAATGTCAACAAATTTTAGTGGACGGAGGACTAAAGACCGTTATAACAGTCGACAAATAAGTTTAAGAAGGATTAAATACCATTATGAAGTCATTAAATATAGTGTAAGAAGACTAAAATACAGCTATC
>NW_013853774.1:0-358 GCF_000517525.1 Limulus polyphemus
AGTGCCACAGAGAATATCAAAGATGTTTATGGAAATGTTTTTAAGAGTCAACAATGGTTCAGCAAATTTTGTTCAGGTGACTTTAGCCTTAAAAACTGTGATGGCAGAGGCCAAGATGTTGGAATTGAACTGATGCTCTGAAGACACTTGTTGAGTCTAACCCAAAGCAACACACTTGTGAAATGGCCCTGAAATTGTATGTCTCTCATGAAACAATAAGTAAACATCTAAAGAATATGGGAAACCTCCATAAAGAAGGTGTTTGGGTGCCTCACGAACTCTCCAATGATCATCGTTTCCAACATGTGAACGTTGCCTCATCTCTTCTAGCATGTAATGTGCATGAACTATTTTTGGA
>NW_013853775.1:0-498 GCF_000517525.1 Limulus polyphemus
TAAAATTTGACTGTATTTTCAAAGTATTAGTCTACTAAAACACAGCCAAGACAGGTTACTTTGTAAAGATACGGTAACATGAGTGCACGTGTGCTGCATCATTTTAACTTCCGTATTGATAGCCAGGCACAGCTGAAAGGTCAGTATAATAGAAATAATAAATATATATAAATGTATAATGTTATGGGACTTAAGCTATTTAGTCTAAACATTTATGTTTTTATGTTGTAATTTGTGTTCATTCTAGAATGAAAGAAGCATAATTTATATTCATTTTCTAATTTTTTATGGTGGTTACATCATTGGTCAGATCTACCAGTTACATACAGAGATGCCCGGCATGGCCAGGTGGTTAAGGCTCTCGACTCGCAATCTGAGGGTCGCGGGTTCGAATCCCCGTCACACCAAACATTGCTCGCCCTTTCAGCCGTGGGGGCGTTATAATGTGACGGTCAATCCCACTATTCGTTGGTAAAAGAGTAGCCCAAGAGTTGGCGG
>NW_013853776.1:0-357 GCF_000517525.1 Limulus polyphemus
CATCGGAGAGTTCGTGAGACACCCAAGCACTTTCTTATAGAGTTTTCCCATATTGTTTCATGAGAGACATGCAATTTCACGACCATTTCAGGAGTGTGTTGCCTTGGGTTAGACTCAACAAGCGTCTTCAGAGCATCAATATCAATTCCAATATGTTGGCCCCTGCCATCACATATTTTAAAGCTAAAGTCACCTGAATGAAATTTGCTGAACCATCGTTGATACTGACGAACGTTCAAAACATTTCCATAAACTTCTTTAATATTCTTTGTGGCTACTGAGGTGTTATTTCCCTTCTTGTATTAAAACAGCATTACATGCCGAATGTGTGTCTTGTCGTGTGCCGTCACTATAAAG
>NW_013853777.1:0-558 GCF_000517525.1 Limulus polyphemus
CATCTATAATTTACAGTTACTAAGGTTTTACTGGTTTCATCTATAATTTATAATTACATACTAAGGTTTTACTGGTTTCATCTATAATTTACAGTTACTAAGGTTTTACAGGTTTCATCTATAATTTACAGTTACTAAGGTTTTACAGGTTTCATCTATAATTTACAGTTACTAAGGTTTTACAGGTTTCACCTATAATGTATAGTTACATACTAAGGTTTTACTGGTTTCATCTATATTTTATAGTTACATACTAAGGTTTTACTGGTTTCATCTATATTTTATAGTTACATACTAAGGTTTTACTGGTTTCATCTATAATTTACAGTTACTAAGGTTTTAAAGGTTTCATCTATAATTTTATAGTTACATACTAAGGTTTTACTATAATTTATAGTTACTAAGGTTTTACAGGTTTCATCTATAATTTATAGTTACATACTAAGGTTTTACAGGTTTCATCTATAATTTATAGTTACTAAGGTTTTACAGGTTTCATCTATAATGTATAATTACATACTAAGGTTTTGCTGGTTTCATCTATAATTTATAGTTACT
>NW_013853778.1:0-358 GCF_000517525.1 Limulus polyphemus
CTCCAACAACTGCTGTAATCTTTCTTGTTCATTTTGTTGTTCCAGCTGCCACTGTTGCAGGTTTTCTTGCAACTGCTGTTGTCTCTCTTCTTGTTTCTTTTCTTTTTCCTTCAACAACTGCTGTAATTTCTCTTCTCGTTCTTCTTGTTTCATTTCTTTTTCCTCCAACAACTGCTGTAATTTCTCTTCTCGTTCTTCTTGTTTCTTTTCTTTTTCCTCCAACAACTGCTGTAATTTCTCTTCTCGTTCTTCTTGTTTCTTTTGTTGTTCTTGTATTACTGCCATCAAATCTGCTAAGCTGTAGTTTGATTTGCCGCCTCTCGTTTCCATCTTCTTCTTGTTTATTTTAAATTTTCTA
>NW_013853779.1:0-386 GCF_000517525.1 Limulus polyphemus
ATTACACAGTATTGTTAAATCTTGCGTCTTCTTATTGACAGTACACAGTATTATTAAATCTTGTGTCTTCTTATTGACAGTAAATATTATCGTTAAATCTTGTGTCTTTTTATTGATAGTACACAGTATTGTTAAATCTTGTGTCTTCTTATTGACATTACACAGTATCGTTAAATATTGCGTCTTCTTTTTGATATTACACAGTATCGTTAAATTTTGTGTCTTCTTATTGACAATACACAGTATCGTTAAATCTTGTGTCTTCTTATTGACAGTACACAGTATTGTTAAATCTTGTGTCTTCTTATTGACATTTCTCAGT
This sequence comes from Limulus polyphemus, assembly GCF_000517525.1. Classification (NCBI taxonomy): domain Eukaryota; kingdom Metazoa; phylum Arthropoda; class Merostomata; order Xiphosura; family Limulidae; genus Limulus; species Limulus polyphemus. The sequence goes on from NW_013853779.1 coordinate 323, forward strand.
ATCTTTAAATCTTGTGTCTTCTTATTGACAGTACAGAGTATCGTTAGATCTTGTGTCTAACCTT
>NW_013853780.1:0-661 GCF_000517525.1 Limulus polyphemus
ACTTGCTAAAACAACGCACACTCCTAGTGTCGCCTGTAACAAGTCGTAAAACTTGCTAAAACAACGTACACTCCTAGTGTCGCCTGTAACAAGTCGTAAAACTTGCTAAAACAATGCACACTCCTAGTGTCGCCTGTAACAAGTCGTAAAACTTGCTAAAACAATGCACACTCCTAGTGTCGCTTGTAACAAGTCGTAAAACTTGCTAAAACAATGCACACTCCTAGTGTCGCTTGTAATAAGTCTTAAAACTTGCAATGAAGAATTTAGTTTAGTATCCTAAAATAACCTTTCAATGAAGAATCTACACTCCAGGTCTAATAACATCATATCTGAAAATTATAAACAGGTTAAATTTGATAAACATCTTGTCCACTCTGCTTTTTAGCATTCATCTTTGTATCTTTTATATAATACAGGCCTAATCATATTCATTCTTACCCGAGTTACTAAACTTGATATCATTTTACATCCGATGTCTCGGAGGCAAAACAACTATTCTTTTCGTTATTTATTAAAGTCATTTCGTGTTTTCAAAAATGTACAAAATCTTTTAAAGTTTCAAAGAGTGTGGTAATAAATGATACATTTTCAAAATCAATAGTGTGTGTGTGTGTGTGTGTGTGTGTGTGTGTGTGTGTGTGTGTGTGTGTGTGTGTGT
>NW_013853781.1:0-358 GCF_000517525.1 Limulus polyphemus
ACTCACCAGAAATTTCTTGGAGTTATCTTTGATTCCAGATTAAATTGGACGCGTCATATCACCTATGTCTTGCACAAATGAGCTAAGCGTATCAGTCTGGCACACGATGGGGAGCGTCCAAAAAGAATTTAATACTTGTGTACAAAACCTTAATAAGATCCGTCATTGATTATGGCTGTATCATTTACGACTCGGCGAGTCGCTCAGTCCTTAAACAACTGGACGTTATTCAGAATCGTTGTCTGCGATTATGTTGTGGAGCATTGAAACACACTCATATATCGGCTATGGAGGGGGACTGTGGTGTCCTACCCCTTGACCTGCAGAGACGGAAGATCCAACTCAAATTTATAGCAAG
>NW_013853782.1:0-355 GCF_000517525.1 Limulus polyphemus
GTTGAGTCTAACCCAAGGCAACACACTTATTAAAAGGCCCTGAAATTGCATGTCTCTCATGAAACAAAACGTAAACATCTAAGGAATATGGGAAAACTCCATTAAGAAGTTGTTTGGGTGCCTCATGAACTCTTCGATGATCATCATTTCCAACATGTGAACATTGCTTCGTCTCTTCTGGCACAAAATGCGCGTGAACCATTTTTGGACAGAATTGGATTCTCTATGCGAATATTAGATGTCAAAAACAATAGCTCAGTCCCAGACAAAAAACACTTCCGATCCCAAAACCTGGACTCCATCTGCAGAAAGTGATGCTTTGCATTTGGTGGTACATCAAAGGAGTAATTCATTT
>NW_013853783.1:0-951 GCF_000517525.1 Limulus polyphemus
TTTGTATTGTAGTAATATCGCTCTCATGGTATTAGTAAATATGTGAAAGATAATATTTATCTTTATTGTAGAAATATCGCTCTCATGGTATTATTAAACATTCGACAATTAATATTTATTGTAGTAATATCACTCACATGGTATCAGTAAACACTTGACAGTTTATATTTATCTTTATTGTAGTAATATCGCTCTCATGGTATTAGTAAATGTTTGATAGTTAATAAAATTTTAACTGTCAAGTGTTTACTAATACCATGAGAGCAATATTACTAAAATAAAGATAAATATTAACTATCAAGTGTTTACTAATAAAAGAAGAGTGATATTACTACAATAAAAATAAATATTAACTATCAAGTTTTTACTGATACCATAAGATTGATATTACTACAATGAAGATAAATATTAATTGTCAAATATTTACTGATACCATGAGAGCGATATTACTACAATAGAGATAAATATTAATTGTCAAATATTTACTGATATCTTAAGAGCGATATTATTACAATACAAATAAATATTATCTATCAAACATTTACTAATACCATGAAAGCGATATTGTTACAATTCAAAATAAAATCTTTATTGTAGTAATATAACTATCAAATGTTTACTAATACCATGAGAGCGATATTACTACAATAAAAATAAATATTAACCATCAAACATTTACTAATACCATGAAAGCGATATCACAACATTTTAAAATAAATATTAACTATCAAACATTTACTTATACCATGAGAGCGAATATTTATCTTTATTTTAGTAATATCGCTCACATGGTATTAGCAAAATCTTGGTAGTTAATATTTATCTTTATTGTTGTAATATCGCTCTCATCGTATTAGTAAACATTTGATAGTTAATATTTATCTTTATTGTAGTAATATCACTCACATAGTATTAGTAAACATTTGACAGTTTATATTTATCTTTATTGTA
>NW_013853784.1:0-717 GCF_000517525.1 Limulus polyphemus
TGACAGTACACAGTATTGTTAATTTTTGTGTCTTCTTTATAATAGTACACAATATTTTTAAATCTTGTGTCTTCTTATTGACACTACACAGTATTGTTAAATATTGTGTCTTCCTTTTGGTAGCTCACAGAATTGTTAAATCTTATGTCTTCTTATTGACACTACACAATATTGTTAAATCTTGTGTCTTCATATTGAGAGTACACATTATTATTAAATCTTGTGTCTTCTTATTGACATTACACAGTATTGTTAAATCTAGTGTCTTCTTATTGACAGTACACAGTATCGTAAAATCGTGTGGTTTGTCAGTGATAGTACACAGTAGTGTTAAATCTTGTGGCTTGTTATTGACAGTAACACAGTATTGTTAAATCTTGTGTCTTCTTATTGACCGTACACAGTATTGTTAAATCTTGTGTCTTCTTATTGACAGTACACAGTATCGTTAAATCGTGTGGCTTGTCGATTTAACCACACTGTGTACTATCACTGTGTGGCTTGTTAGTGATAGTACACAGTATCGTTAAATTCTTAGGGCTTGTTATTGACAGTACACATTATTGTTAATTCTTGTGTCTTCTTATTGACAGTACACAGTATTGTTAAATCTTGCGTCTTCTTATTGACAGTACACAGTATTGTTAAATCTTATGTCTTCTTTTTAGTAGTACACAGTATTGTTAAATCTTATATCTTCTTATTGACACTACACAG
>NW_013853785.1:0-587 GCF_000517525.1 Limulus polyphemus
TTACCCACAAAACCAGTCTTCCTATAATCCTTCTTTTGGTTACCCACAAATCCATTCTTCCTATAATCCTTCCTTTGGTTACCTACAAAACCATTCTTCCTATAATCCTTCCTCTGGTTAACTACAAAACCATTCTTCATATAATCCTTCCTTTTGTTACCTACAAAACCATTCTTCTTATAATCCTTCCTTTGGTTACCCACAAAACCATTCTTCTTATAATCCTTCCTCTGGTTAACTACAAAACCATTCTTCTTATAATCCTTCCTTTGGTTACCCACAAAACCAGTCTTCCTATAATCTTTCCTTTGGTTACCCACAAAACCAGTCTTCCTATAATCTTTCCTTTGGTTAACTGGAAGGATTATAAGAAGAATGGTTCTGTAGGTAACAAAAGGAAGGATTATAGGAAGAATGGTTTTGTAGGTAACCAAAGGAAGGATTATAAGAAGAATGGTTTTGTGGGTAACCAAAGGAAGGATTATAGGAAGAATGGTTTTGTGGGTAACCAAAGGAAGGATTATAGGAAGAATGGTTTTGTTTTTGGTTAACCCACAAAACCATTCTTCCTATAATCCTTCCTTTGG
>NW_013853786.1:0-358 GCF_000517525.1 Limulus polyphemus
CAAAGCCAACCATTCTGTTAAAATAACTCACCGTGGGTGCATTAATATAAGAGTAAATGACGATCAAGTCTAAACCATTCTGTTAGAATAACTCACAGTGAATACAATAATATAAGAGTGACTGACGATCAAATCTAAACAATTCTGTTAGAATAACTCACCGTGGGTGCATTAATATAAGAGTGATTGACGATCAAATCCAACCATTCTGTAAGAATAACTCACCGTATGTGCATTAATATAAGAGTGACTGACGATCAAATCGAACCACACTTTTAGAATAACTCACTGTGGGTGCATAAATATAAGAGTAAATGACGATGAAATCCAACCATTCTGTTAAAATAACTCACCGTGG
>NW_013853787.1:0-401 GCF_000517525.1 Limulus polyphemus
AGATGATAAACAAGAAATATAGTGCTTACCTGTTTTTTTTTTCTGCTGTCAACTATCAATGCAACTTCACCCTACTTTTTTATACTAATGGTACCTTAACGATAAATATATCTTTCCTTAATTAAAAAGTGCACCAAAGAACACAGAATAATAATGTACAAAAAGTTGATAGTGTCTTAAAACTATCACAATTTTTCTGGCTTTCTAATTATTCAACAAGAGCTCTAAAAAAATTCATCTAAGCTCATTGACGTGTTTCTTGTGGGAATAAAGTTTGAACTGGAAGTGAACTAGACAATTCTCTGTACAGAAAACAATGTAATATAAAATGTAATTTGATAGATTAAAACTTTGCCTTTTGATGTGACAGGTGGACTTGGCAAGATGAGTCTGATTTTCTG
>NW_013853788.1:0-357 GCF_000517525.1 Limulus polyphemus
AGCCGTTATAGTTAAACATTATTTGTTTCACACTATACTCCACAGTTGTGTAATAACTGTCGAACTTGCATTTACTCAAGTTTCACTCATGTGTGTGGCTGTACAAAAAAGCCGTTATAGTTAAACATTATTTGTTTCACACACTATACACCACAGTTGTGTAATAACTGTCGAACTTGCATTTACTCAAGTTTCACTCATTTGTGTGGCTATAAAAAGCCGTTATAGTTAAACATTATTTGTTTCACACACTATACTCCACAGTTGTGTAATAACTGTCGAACTTGCATTTACTCAAGTTTCACTCACTTGTGTGGCTATAAAAATCCGTTATAGTTAAACATTATTTGTTTCACA
>NW_013853789.1:0-374 GCF_000517525.1 Limulus polyphemus
AATTTTGCATGTAAATATGCAAGTATGCAACGAACGTTATTGAAGAAATTTCGAGAAGATCCGTCCAAATGGAACGAAGTACTGGTACAAAACGCAAAACGTTCCATAACTCCTTTAAAACAAAGAGTAGGAAGGTAAAACTCTGCATATAACTACGCAACGTTAAAGTGTACCTACATACCATATTTGGTGAAGAATAATCAATTTAGGACCCTCTGGTAACAAGAAATCGAAAAACAATCAGTAACCAAAAGCTTCACTGCAGTACACATACGCTTTCAGAAAAGCCAATAAAAGAGTAACATAAAACGACCACAAAAGACGCAAAAATGACAATAGAAGGCTAGAATTTTGCATGTAAATACGCAAATATG
>NW_013853790.1:0-358 GCF_000517525.1 Limulus polyphemus
AACAGTAGATATTAACGACATTTAAACAGGTAGTAACATTCCAATGTCAAAGGCCAACATTAAACAACAGTAGATATTAACGACATTAAAACAGGTAGTAAAATACCAGTGTCAAAGACCAACATTAAACAACAGGAGATATTAACGGCATTTAAACATGTAGTAACATACCAGTGTCAAAGACAAACATTAAACAACAGTAGATATTAACGGCATTTAAACAGGTAGTAACACACCTTGTCAAAGACCAATATTAAACAACAGTAGATATTAACGGCATTTAAACAAGTAGTAACATACCAATGTTAAAGACCAACATTTAACAACAGTATATATTAACGACATTTAAACAGCTAGT
>NW_013853791.1:0-858 GCF_000517525.1 Limulus polyphemus
TAAGAAGACACAAGATTTAACGATACTGTGTACTGTCACTAAGAAGACACAAGATTTAACAATACTGTGTACTATCAATAAGAAGACACAAGATTTAACGATACTGTGTACTATCAATAAGAAGACACAAGATTTAACAATAGTGTGTTCTGTCAATAAGAAGACACAAGATATAACAATACTGTGTACTATCAATAAGAAGACACAAGATTTAACAAAACTGTGTACTGTCAATAAGAAGACACACGATTTAACAATACTGTGTACTATCAATAAAAAAACACAGGATTTAACGATACTGTGTCCTGTCAATAAGAAGACACAAGATTTATCGATACTGTGTACTGTCAATAAGAAGAAATCTTATGTAATCTTGTGTCTTCTTATTGACAGTACACAGTATCGTTAAATTTTGTGTCTTCTTATTGACAGTACACAGTATCGTTAAATCTTGTGTCTTCTTATTGACAGTTCACAGTATCGATAAATCCTATTATTGTTAAATCTTGTGTCTTCTTATTGAAAGTACATAGTATCGTTACACAGTATCGTTGAATATTGTGTCTTCTTATTGGCAGTACACAGTATCGTTAAATCTTGTGTCTTCTTATTGAGAGTACACAGTATTGTTAAATCTTGTGTCTTCTTATTGACAGTACACAAAGATTTAACGGACAGAACACAGTATAAATCTTGTGTCTTCTTATTGTTATTGATAGTACACAGTATCGTTGTGTCTTCTTGTTAAATCTTTTAATGTGTACTTTCAATAAGAAGACACAAGATTTAACAATACTGTGTACTGTCAATAAGAACACACAAAATTTAACGATAATGTGTACTGTCAGTAAGAAAACA
>NW_013853792.1:0-357 GCF_000517525.1 Limulus polyphemus
GAAGTTTCTGGAATTACAAGGACCGGAACATTGCTGTCTAACATTTCAAATTAACCTAATCAACTACTAATATTCCACAAGGCATACTTTCAACTAGCTTCCACCAGAGCCATTGGTGCATTTTCTCTACATTTCCATTTCAAAAGTTTCTGAAATTACAAGGACCGGAAGATTGCTGTCTAATATTTCAAATGAACCTAATCAACTACTAATTAAATAACTACTAATATTCCACGAGGCATACTTTCAACTAGTTTCCACCAACAGCCCTTGGTGCATTTTCTCTACATTTCCATTTCAAAAGTTTCTGGAATTACAAGGACCGGAAGATTGCGGTCTAACATTTCAAATTAAACG
>NW_013853793.1:0-358 GCF_000517525.1 Limulus polyphemus
GTACCTGTTTCACAGAGTACCACGTACAATAGTATAGTGTTGGTATGTACGTTAGAAGAGTACCTGTTTCACAAAGTACCACGTACAATAGTATTGGTACAAGAGTACCTGTTTCACAGAGTACCACGTACAATAGTATAGTGTTGGTATGTACGTTAGAAAAGTACCTGTTTCACAAAGTACCACGTACAATAGTATAGTGTTGGTATGTACGTTAGAAGAGTACCTGTTTCACAAAGTACCACGTACAATAGTATAGTGTTGGTATGTACGTTAGAAGAGTTCCTGTTTCACAAAGTACCACGTACAATAGTATAGTGTTGGTATGTACGTTAGAAAAGTACCTGTTTCACAAAGT
>NW_013853794.1:0-383 GCF_000517525.1 Limulus polyphemus
ATACGGGACACCGGATTCATGTGTATCTTGACACTACTGAACACACGGGACACCGGATTCACGTGTATCTTGACACTACTGAAAACTTCTGAACAATCTATTTCTTAATACTTCACCCAGGATCACTTGAAACGGAAGCAGCTAGAAACACGTGGGATAAACAAAGTAGATAAATCACAACTTAAAAAATCCGAGCTCTTTCGGAAGATAGACCTAATCCAATTCATCCATAAAGGAGAACGGCCAACCTTCCGAATTCCCCCTGCAGAAGAGAAGTCCCACCTTCCGTATTCAGTCCTAAAGAAGTAAGGCTCATCTTCTGGACTCACGGTGAAATAAGAAAGGTCCATCTTCCAAATTTCATCCCCGAAGAATGAAGGCCC
>NW_013853795.1:0-359 GCF_000517525.1 Limulus polyphemus
TTAGAAAACTAAACAATTGTTACTATACTGCTGGATAAACTAAACATTATTACTATACTGCTGGATAAACTAAACATTATTACTATACTGCTGGATAAACTAAACATTGTTACTATACCATTAGAAAAACTAAACATTATTACTATACTGCTGGATAAACTAAACATTATTACTATACTGCTGGATAAACTAAACATTGTTACTATACCATTAGAAAAACTAAACATTGTTAATACACTATTGGAAGAACTAAACACTATTACTATACTTCTAGATAAACTAAACATTGTTACTATACTGCTGGATAAACTAAACATTGTTACTATACCACTGAAATAACTAAACATTATTACTGTACT
>NW_013853796.1:0-372 GCF_000517525.1 Limulus polyphemus
GTCTTCTTAATTGAAAGTACATAGTATCGTTAAATCTTGTGTTTCTTATTGACAGTACACAGTATCGTTAAATCTTGTGTCTTCTTATTGACAGTAGACAGTATCGTTAAATCTTGTGTCTTCTTATTGACAGTATCAGTATCGTTAAATCTGGTGTCTTCTTATTGACAGGTACACAGTATCGTTAAATCTTGTGTTTTCTTACTGACAGTACTCAGTATCGTTAAGTCTTGTGTCTTCTTATTGACAGTACACAGTATAGTTAAATCTTGTGTTTTCTTCTTGAAAGTACACAGTATCTTTAAATCTTGTGTCTTCTTATTGACAGTACACAGTATCATTAAACCTTGTGTCCTCTTATTGACAGTAGAC
>NW_013853797.1:0-358 GCF_000517525.1 Limulus polyphemus
TTTCAGAATTTATAACCACCATACTCATATTTAGCGTTATTTGGTACAACATCTCAACGAACACCTAGGTGTAACTCTAGTTACATAATTTATAACCACCATACTCATCTTTAGCCTTACTTGGTACACCTACTCCATAAACACCTAGGTGTATCTTAGTTACCGAATTTATAACCACCATATTCATCTTTAGCCTTACTTGGTACAACTACTCCATGAACAACTAGGTGTAACTCTAGTTAGAGAATTGATAACCATCATACTCATCCTTAGCCTTATTTAGTACACCTATTCCATAAACACCTAGGTGTAACTATACTTACCGAATTAATAACCATCATACTCATCTTTAGCCTTA
>NW_013853798.1:0-358 GCF_000517525.1 Limulus polyphemus
TTCATCTCTTGGCCCTCTATAACAACAGATTATTATCATCTCTTGGCCCTCTATCACAACAGATCATCATCATCTCTTGGCCCTCTATCACAACAGATCATCATCATTTCTTGGACCTCTATCACAAAAAGATTATTATCATCTCTTGGACCTCTATCACAAAAAGATTATCATCATTTCTTGGACCTCTATCACAAAAAGATTATCATCATCTCTTGGCCCACTATAACGACAGATTATCATCATCTCTTGGCCCACTATAACGACAGATTATCATCATTTCTTGGCCCTCTATCACAACAGATTATCATCATTTCTTGGACCTCTATCACAAAAAGATTATCATCATTTCTTGGAC
>NW_013853799.1:0-358 GCF_000517525.1 Limulus polyphemus
TTAAATAATAACGTGTGTATAAATACAGTCTTGACTAAAATGTTTGTATACTGTTCTAGAGAAAGTAGTTCCTTTAAATAATAACGTGTGTATAAATACAGTCTTGGCCAAAATGTTTGTGTACTGTTCTATTGAAAGCAGTTCTTTAAATAATAACGTGTGTATAAATAGTCTTGACCAAAATGTTTGTATACTGTTCTAGAGAAAGTAGTTCCTTTAATAATAACGTGTGTATAAATACAGTTTTGGCCAAAATGTTTGTGTACTGTTCTATTGAAAGTAGTTCTTTAAATAATAACGTGTGTATAAATACAGTCTTGACCAAAATGTTTGTATACTGTTCTAGAAAAGTAGTTCC
>NW_013853800.1:0-358 GCF_000517525.1 Limulus polyphemus
TCTACATTTCAGCACTGTACTAGTCTACATTTCAGCCACTGTACTAGTCTACATTTCTGACACTGTGCTAGTCTACATTTCAGTCACTGTGCTAGTCTACATTTCAGTCACTGTACTAGTCTACATTTCAGCCACTGTACTAGTCTACATTTCTGACACTGTGCTAGTCTACATTTCAGTCACTGTGCTAGTCTACATTTCAGTCACTGTACTAGTCTACATTTCAGCCACTGTACTAGTCTACATTTCAGCCACTGTATTAGTCTACATTTCAGCACTGTACTAGTTTACATTTCAGTCACTGTACTAGTCTACATTTCAGTCACTGTGCTAGTCTACATTTCAGTCACTGTACTAG
>NW_013853801.1:0-358 GCF_000517525.1 Limulus polyphemus
ACCTAGGTATTCGTGGAGTTGTTGTAACAAATAACGCTACAGATAAGTATGGTGGTTACAAATTCGGTAACTAGAGTTACACCTAAGTGTTCGTGGAGTAGTTGTACCAAGTAAGGCTAAAGATGAGTATGGTGGTTATATATTCGGTAACTATAGTTACACCTTGGTGTTCGTGGAATTGTTGTACCAAGTAAGGCTAAAGATGAATATGGTGGTTATAAGTTCGGTAACTAGAGTTACACCTAGGTATTCGTGGAGTTGTTGTAACAAATAACGCTACAGATAAGTATGGTGGTTACAAATTCGGTAACTAGAGTTACACCTAGGTGTTTATGGAGTAGTTGTACCAAGTAAGGCT
>NW_013853802.1:0-359 GCF_000517525.1 Limulus polyphemus
GTACTGAAACATTATACGTAAACCTGGTTTTTTTCTTTTATACCGCACTGAAACATTATACGTAAACCTGATTTTTTCTTTTATACCGTACTGAAACATTATACGTAAATCTGATTTTTTCTTTTATACCGTACTGAAACATTACACATGAGTCTGTTTTTTTGCTTTTATACCGTACTGAAACATTATACGTAAACCTGATTTTTTCTTTATACCGTACTGAAACATTATACGTAAACCTGGTTTTTTCTTTTATACCGTACTGAAACATTATACGTAAATCTGTTTTTTCTTTTATAACGTACTGAAACATTATACGTAAACCTGTTTTTTTTTCCTTTATACCGTACTGAAACATT
>NW_013853803.1:0-546 GCF_000517525.1 Limulus polyphemus
CTTTATCATCATTAATCAATACTTAATAAAACACCGAGTCTTTAATCTTTATCATCATTAATCAATACTTAATAAAATACTGAATTTTTAATTATTACGTTTTTCATTACTTGGTTAATTGATTAAACTCAAAGAACATTTTAGTTTTTAGCATATCTTTACTTTATATAAAAATCGTATAAAGTTTAACCATACGATCATCATCTCGTTTTAACAAAAATTGCTTGTTAACATTTCAAGTGTTATTTCACTTCTCTGTGCTCTTTTTCCAGAATAAAATAGTTATAAAATACCTTCACAATGTATTTCACAAAAGTCTTAGGTTTTCTGTATGCGTTCTGGTTTGTTTACTGGTTAGCAAATAACATTCGTTAAAAATACAAACACGGTTGTTCTGGTTTATTTACTGGTTAGCAAATAACATTCGTTAAAAATACAAGCACGGTTGTTCTGGTTTGTTTACTGGTTAGCAAATAGCATTCGTTAAAAATACAAACACTAACATTCGTTAAAAATACAAACATGGTTGTCCTGGTTTGTTTGTTA
>NW_013853804.1:0-506 GCF_000517525.1 Limulus polyphemus
ACATCATAAGGTCATAAAGACCCCGTGTATTCACTTGTTATATAAAATACAGTTATAATTACAACAGTATGTCATTGTTCAATACATCTTAAGGTCATAAAGACCCCGTGTATTCGCTTGTTATATAAAATACTGTTATATTACAACAGCATGTCATTTTTCAATACATCATAAGGTCATAAAGACCCGGTGTATTCACTTGTTATATAAATTACTTTTCTAATTATAACAGTACGTCATTGTACAATACATCACCAGGACATAAAGACCCCGTGTATTCACTTTTTATATAAAAAACAGTTAAAATTACAACAGCATGCCAAAGTACAATACACAATAAGGTAATAAAGACTACATGCGATGTATGTAAATTTGGCATGCTGTTGTAATTATAACAGTATAAGGTCATAAAGACCCCGTGAATTCACTTGCATGCTGTTGTATATATAACTGTATTTTATATAACCAAAGTACAATACACAATAAGGTAATAAAGACTACATGTT
>NW_013853805.1:0-358 GCF_000517525.1 Limulus polyphemus
GGACATTTCCTGATGAAACAGATGAACCCCACGTGAAGCAGAAGCCAACGAGATGTAGTACGGAAGAAGATACGTCCCATAAAATTAAGAGACTTTGTTGAATTGTAATTTTGTGTTTGTAATTCTGTACATTTAATTAAATTATTGTTAATTGTTATTGGTTTATTGTAAGTGGCTATTGTTCGGGACGAACAATACTAAGGAGGGGGCAGTGTTGCGTCAGCGAGGTCACGTGACTAGTATCACACCACCTCTTTCTAGAAATATCTTGTTCCTTCAAGAATGCCCTAGCATTTACTAGATATGTGTTAGTCTTGTATATATAAGACGCTCACAATGTGACGGGAATGTGTGTAGG
>NW_013853806.1:0-388 GCF_000517525.1 Limulus polyphemus
ATTGTTGTAGCTCTTTTAAGAAGGAATGTATCAGTTCTCTCTGTAAATTGTTGTAGCTCTTTTTAAGAAGGAACGTATCAGTTCTATCTGTAAATTGTTGTAGTTCTTTTTAAGTAGGAATGTATCAGTTCTCTCTGTAAATTTTTGTAGTTCTTTTTAAGAAGGAACGTATCAGTTCTATCTGTAAATTGTTGTAGTTCTTTTTAAGAAGGAATGTATCAGTTCTCTTTGTAAATTGTTGTAGCTCTTTTTAAGAAGGAATGTATCAGTTCTCTCGGTAAATTGTTATAGTTCTTTTTAAGAAGGAATGTATCAGTTCTCTCGGTAAATTGTTGTAGTTCTTTTTAAGAAGGAATGTATCAGTTCTCTCTGTAAATTGTTGTAGTTC
>NW_013853807.1:0-358 GCF_000517525.1 Limulus polyphemus
GACGTATTCTCTTTCAATTGCTGTTTCATAGATCCTGAAGAAACTGTCAGGCAAGGAAATTAAATTAAGATATTTCCAGTAATGAATACCGATAATTACGCACCTTTCCAACTCTAGGAGAACCTTTCTCGTGGATATTGTTTTGTTATGGTGGTAAATCACATGACCAGTCTATTTTGATATGCGTTTTATCTTTTTCGTCTTTTTAGAAATTTACTTTTAAGTTATCTTATGTGGCATTCATTTGCAAGGATGTGACGATTCTATATCAGTCATTGTCATAGTTGGTAGTCTATTATAATCTTTACATTTTTCTTGACAGGTGATCTTGCTGAAAAAAAGGAACAGGATGTAAATG
>NW_013853808.1:0-356 GCF_000517525.1 Limulus polyphemus
GGTTTGGCTTGAGGAATTACAAGAATAAACAGTCCAATTGTAGCTTGGGGAGGTTTGGTTTGAGGAACTACAAGAATGAACAGTCCAATTGTAGCTTGGGGAGGTTTGGTTTGAGGAATTACAAGAATAAACAGTTCAATTGTAGCTTGGGGAGGTTTGGTTTGAGGAATTACAAGAATAAGCAGTCCAATTGTAGCTTTGGGAGGTTTGGTTTGAGGAATTACAAGAATAAACAGTTCAATTGTAGCTTGGGGAGGTTTGGTTTGAGGAATTACAAGAATAAACAGTCCAATTGTAGCTTTGGGAGGTTTGGTTTGAGGAACTACAATAATAAACAGTCCAATTCTAGCTTGGGG
>NW_013853809.1:0-358 GCF_000517525.1 Limulus polyphemus
ACAGGTGTCACTAATGTTTGGACGTGTATATTTTTATTTCATACAAACTTCTGTATAACTCGTGTACATCTATAATATACTGGATATGTTTTACTGATACAAAATGCTGACTTTTTCCACTAGTAACCACACATCGTATTATATAATTCAAAGTGTATAAAATGATATAACATTTAACTTGTGAAAATACATTTCTGAAAATAAATTACCAAATCTTCTCACAGTGGTTTCCCAATAAAAAAGGCCTCGTGACAGGGTAGTGGCTTCAGGGTTAGCTTTAACTCCTCTCGTTATGAATAATGTACAGACATCTTTGTGAATCCTGGTAATCTCCAACCTGCTTCTGATGGGTAAGTTG
>NW_013853810.1:0-358 GCF_000517525.1 Limulus polyphemus
CTACCACAATTACAATCCTTAACATCTACAACAATTACAATCCTGAACATCTACTACAATTACAATCCTGACATCTACCACAACTACAATATTGAAGATCAACAACAATTACAATCCTGACATCTACCACAATTAAATTCCTGAACATCTACCACAATTACAATCCTGAACATCTACCACAATTACAATCCTTAACATCTACAACAATTACAATCCTGAACATCTACTACAATTACAATCCTGACATCTACCACAACTACAATCCTGAACATCTACTACAATTACAATCCTGACATCTACCACAATTACAATCCTGAACATCTACAACAATTACAATCCTGACATCTACCACAATTAC
>NW_013853811.1:0-358 GCF_000517525.1 Limulus polyphemus
TTACCAATATTTACACTTGAGCTACTTATGTAGATTGAATAGTCACCAATATTTACACTTGAGCTGCTTATGTAGATTGAATGGTCACCAATATTTACACTTGAGCTACCTATGTAGATTGAATAATCACCAATATTTACACTTGAGCTGCTTATGTAGATTGAATAGTCACCAATATTTACACTTGAGCTGCTTATGTAGATTGAATAGTCACCAATATTTACACTTGAGCTGCTTATGTAGATTGAATAGTCACCAATATTTACACTTGAGCTGCTTATGTAGATTGAATAGTCACCAATATTTATACTTGACCTACTTGTGTAGATTGAACAGTCAACAATATTTACACTTGAGC
>NW_013853812.1:0-357 GCF_000517525.1 Limulus polyphemus
TGAACTGCATTCAGATCAAGGCCGTAACTTCGAATCAGCTGTGTTCCAAGAATGCTGCAAGTTCGTTTGGCATCCGAAAGACCAGGACAACGCCACTTCACCCACAGTCCGATGGGATGGTAGAAAAGTACAACTGGACACTGGGACAGGAATTGGCAAAGTTTTGTAATAGCTGCCAAGATGACTGGGATGTTTTACTCCCACCACTGTTGGTGACCTATAGGACAGCAGAGCATGAAGCCACTGGATACACTCCAGTAAAGTTGATGTTTGGCAGGGAACTTCGGTTGCCAGTGGATCTGTTAACAGGACGTCCACCTTATGAAGAGTTGCCTGAAAATGTGTCAGAGTGTGTGT
>NW_013853813.1:0-358 GCF_000517525.1 Limulus polyphemus
TTTATCTTCTTATTGACAGGATACAATATTGTTAAATTCTTTTCTTCTTATTGACAGGACACAGTATTGATAAATCCTGTATCTTCTTATTGACAGTACACAGTATTGACAAATCCTGTATATTCTTATTGACAGGACACATTATTGATAAATCTTGTGTCTTCTTATTGACAGTACACAGTATTGATAAATCCTTTATCTTCTTATTGACAGGACACAGTATTGTTAAATCTTGTGTCTTCTAATTGACAGTAAACAGTGTTGATAAATCCTGTATCTTCTTATTCACAGGACACAGTGTTTTAAATCTTGTGTCTTTTTATTGACAGTACACAGTAACGTTAAATCTTTTGGCTTG
>NW_013853814.1:0-374 GCF_000517525.1 Limulus polyphemus
GTCGTATAATATATCAACTTGTAAAACAAACGAGAAAACACCATAATAAGCCGTTCAATGTATCAGCTTGTTAAAAAACGAGAAAACACCATAATAAATCGTTCAATGTATCAGCTTGTTAAACAAACGATAAAACACCATAATAAGTCGTATAATATATCAACTTGTAAAACAAACGAGAAAACACCATAATAAGTCGTATAATGAATCAACTTCTTAAACAAACGATAAAAAACCATAATAAACCGTATAATGTATCACCTTGTTAAACAAACGATAAAACACCATAATAAGTCGTTCAATGTATCAGCTTGTTAAACAAACGAGAAAACACCATAATAAGCCGTATAATGTATCAATAAACAAAGAGAAAG
>NW_013853815.1:0-358 GCF_000517525.1 Limulus polyphemus
GTAACGATGTAGAGTCTGGTGGACATATCTTCCTGTATAATCGTTCACCTGTTAGTAACGATGTAGAGTCTGGTGGACATATCTTCCTCTATAATCGTTCTACCTGTTAGTAACGATGTAGAGTCTGGTGGACATATCTTCCTATATAATAGTTTACCTGTTAGTAACGATGTAGAATCTGGTGGACATATCTTCCTATATAATAGTTTACCTGTTAGTAACGATATCAAGTGTAGTGGACATATCTTCCTGTATAATCGTTCACCTGTTAGTAACGAGGTAGAGTCTGGTGGACATATCTTCCTATATAATAATTTACCTGTTAGTAACGATGTAGAGCTGGTGGACACATCTTCCT
>NW_013853816.1:0-957 GCF_000517525.1 Limulus polyphemus
CCTCATATTTATACAAAGATGCCCTTGATGTAAAAGTTTCAAAATGGATATCCTTTCATCAAAATTCACAATCGTTATTTCATAATGTGTTATCAAAATTTCTGCTAACTTCGATTTTACTGTTTTCGTTTTTCATTAGTTAAACTGTAAACAAACAAGAGCTTGAAAAATAAGATTTCTTAAACAAAATCCCAACATCTAAAAGGCCACAGAGTATTCGTGTAAAATAAACTCTACCTGTTGGTTTGTTTTTACTCTGGGGTAGTAAAAGTTCATTTTTTCAGCTTTTCACAGGACATAATAATTTTCGTCAATGCCATAATGTCACAATTCTGAATCTTCCGACGAAATCAGCAGTATCCGATATTTTTCTATTGATTTTGCGTAACTTTTTCACTTTTTTTAGTTTCCAAAAAAATCATATTTTCACCTAAAAGCCAACATGGGCTATAGCCACGATTTTTTTCAATATTTGGGAAAAATTTTTCCTCATATTTCAATACAAAGATGCATTTTGAAACTTTGACATCAAGGCCATTGGGAATTTTGATGAAAGGATATCCTCAAAATTTTGGCTATCTTCTATTTTACCGGTTTTTTTTCTTCATTTATATTGTAAACAAAGTAGAGCTTTAAAATAAAAATTTATCATACAAAATCCCAACACTTAAAAAGCCCATCGTCTTCTTTTAAAATAAACTCCACCTTCTGGATTGTTTTTACTCAGCAAAAGTTCTTTTTTTTTACTATTCATGGGACACGATATTTTTCGTTAAAGCTATAATGTCAAAATATTGAGTTTTCTTTCGAAATAAGCAGAATCCGATATTTTTCTATTGATTTTGCGTGAAAAAAAATACTTTTTTTTAGTTTCCAAAAAAATCATATTTTCACCTCCCATGTTTTTTCCCAAATATTGAAAAAAATCGTTTTTCCTCATATTTCAATACAAAGATG
>NW_013853817.1:0-572 GCF_000517525.1 Limulus polyphemus
CAGATAGCTACTATGATTACATAGTCTCTAGATCTTACTTGTTGATCTTAACATGTAATCATAGTAGCTATCTGAGTCTAGATCTTACTCGTTGATCTTAACTAGACTCAGATAGCTACTATGATTACATGTTAAGATCAACGAGTAAGATCTAGAGACTCAGATAGCCATTATGATTACATGTTAAGATCAACAAATCAACAAGTAAGATCTAGACTCAGATAGCTACTAAGATTACATGTTAAGATCAACAAGTAAGATCTAGACTCAGATAGCTACTATGATTACATGTTAAGATCAACGAGTAAGATCTAGACTCGGATAGCTACTATGATTACATGTTAAGATCAACAACTAAGATCTAGAGACTCAGATAGCTACTAAGATTACATGTTAAGATCAACAAGTAAGATCTAGACTCAGATAGCTACTATGATTACATGTTAAGATCAACAAGTAAGATCTAGACTCAGATAGCTACTATGATTACATGTTAAGATCAACAACTAAGATCTAGAGACTCAGATAGCTTACTATGATTACATGTTAAGATCAACGAGTAAGATCTAGAG
>NW_013853818.1:0-313 GCF_000517525.1 Limulus polyphemus
GCATGTAATTTCGGAACGAACTAGTGAACCTATATATAATATCTGGTTAATATCCATCTATACAGTACCCTGTGGTAGCAATAAATCGAGAAAAAAGTAGTAACAAAGAGCTTTACTGCACTACACATACTATTTCAGAAAGACAATAAAGATGTAACATAAACGACCACTTTCATAAAACATTTCGAGAAGATCCGTTGAAATTTAATGAAATACTGGTACAAAACCCAAAATCTGCCATAACTCCCTAAAAACGAAGAGTAGCATGGTGAAACTTTACATGTAAATTCGGATAACAAAGAGTAGCATGGTG
>NW_013853819.1:0-399 GCF_000517525.1 Limulus polyphemus
TACTTTCAATAATAGTACTGTTTGTTTGTTGATACCTTGTATCAATAATACAAGGTATCAACAAACAAACAGTATTTTCAATAATGCAAGGTATCAACAAACAAACAGTACTTCCAATAATGCAAGGCATCAACAAACAAACAGTACTTTCAATAATACAAGGCATCAACAAACAAACCGTACTTCCAATAATGCTAGGTATCAACAAACAAACCGTACTTCCAATAATACAAGATATGAACAAACAAACAGTACTATCAATAATACAAGGTATCAACAAACAAACAGTACTTTCAATAATACAAGGTATCAACAAACAAACCGTACTTCCAATAATACAAGGTATCAACAAACAAACAGTACTTTCAATAATACAAGGTATCAACAAACAAACAGTAC
>NW_013853820.1:0-358 GCF_000517525.1 Limulus polyphemus
ACCTACCAGCCACTCGCTATCTATAGTAAAAGACCTATCAGCCACTATCCATTAATAATAAAACACCTACCAGTCACTATCCATCTATAATAAAAGACCTACCAACCACTATATATCTGTAATAAAAGACCTACCAGGCACAATCCATCTGTAATAAAAGACCTACCAGCCACTCTCTATCTATAGTAAAAGACTTATCAGCCACTATACATCTATAATAAACACCTACCAGTCACTATCCATCTATATAATAAATAAATATAATATATAATAATATAATATATAATATATAATAAAGATCCTGCCAGTCACTATCCATCTATAATAAAAGTCCTACCAGCCACTGTCCATCTATAAT
>NW_013853821.1:0-358 GCF_000517525.1 Limulus polyphemus
ACCCGTGTAGACCTACTTGTCCATGGTAATAATAAACACCCGTGTAGACCTACTTGTCCACGGTAATAATAAACACGTGTGTAGACCTACTTGTCCATGGTAATAATAAACACGCGTTTAGACCTACTTGTCCATGGTAATGATAAACACGCGTGTATACATACTTATCCATGGTAATAATAAACACGCGTGTAGACCTACTTGTTCATGGTAATAATAAACACGTGTGTAGACGTATTGGCCATGGTAATAATAAACACCCGTGTAAACTTACTTGTCCATGGTAATAATAAACACCCGTGTAGACCTACTTGTCCATGGTAATGATAAACACGCATGTAGACCTACTTGTCCATGG
>NW_013853822.1:0-418 GCF_000517525.1 Limulus polyphemus
ACTGTCTATAAATATACAATAGACAGTAACAGAAAGAAGTAGATATACATCAAACATACGGATGTATATCTACTGTTTTCTGTTACTGTCTATTGTATATTTGATGTATATCTACTTCTTTCTATTACTGTCTATTGTATGTTTGATGTATATCTACTTCTTTCTCTTACTGTCTATTGTATGTTTGATGAATATCTACTTCTTTCTCTTACTGTCTATCGTATATTTGATGTATATCTACTTCTTTCTATTGCTGTCTATCGTATGTTTGATTTATATATATGTATTTCTGTTACTGTTTATCGTATATTTGATGTATATCTACTTGTTTCTGTTACTTTTTATCGTATATTTGATGTATATCTACCTCTTTCTCTTACTGTCTATCGTATGTTTGATGTATATCTACTTCTTTCTA
>NW_013853823.1:0-358 GCF_000517525.1 Limulus polyphemus
AAGTGAAGCTGAATTTCTGTGCTATACGAATAAGTGAAGCTGAATTTCTGTGCTATACGAATAAATGAAGCTGAATTTCTGTGCTACGCGTTTAAAAGTAATTCGAACGGTAGAGATTTAATTGTTTTTTATTTCATGTTACATCAGCACCTACTGACACACTCATTTAACGAAGCATGGATTTCTAGAGTACTCAGGTAATAGTTTAGTATAGGTGTAATAAAATGTCAGTTTATTAAGAATTAAAAGTTATAAGTAGAAGAGAAAATCGAAACTTTAATAATTTTAGTTGACAGTAAAGGTACACATCACATCCAATAAGAAAGCAACACAGATGATAAATAACCTTTTAGTTTAT
>NW_013853824.1:0-368 GCF_000517525.1 Limulus polyphemus
TAGCAGTGTTAACATGTGAGTGATGAGACAAGGATGTAAGATAAGTATAAAACACTTGTTTATAATAACACATGTAAAGATAGCAGGATGTAAGATAAATATAAAACACTTGATATATACAGAGTAAATGCTCAAGGTAGATGTTGTTTAGCACAAAGCTGCACAATGGGCTATTAGTGCTCAACCCACCACGAGGTATCTAAACACGAAGTTTAGCGTAGTAAACCTGTAGGGATACAGCAGAGCTACTGTGAGGGCAAGATAGCTGGTATTTTCGTATCTGGTACTTGAGATCGTACAGAGTAAATAAACACATATATGGAACTCAGTGGAAGGTTAAACCACGTATAATTCCTGCCAAGCAAGTA
>NW_013853825.1:0-359 GCF_000517525.1 Limulus polyphemus
AACAAGTAAGGCTAAAAATGAGTATGGTGGTTATAAATTCTGTAACTAGAGTTACACCTAGGTGTTCGTGGAGTTGTTGAACCAAATAACGCTAAAGATGAGTATGGGTGTTAAAAATTCGGAATCTAGAGTTACACCTAGGTGTTCATGGAGTAGTTGTACCAAGTAAGGCTATAGATGAGTATGATGGTTATAAATTCGGTAACTATAGTTACAACTAGGTGTTTAAGGAGTAGTTGTAACAAGTAAGGCTAAAGATGAGTATGGTGGTTATAAATTATGTAACTATAGTTACATCTAGGTGTTCTTGGAGTAGTTGTGCCAAGTTAGGCTAAAGATGAGTATGGTGGTTATAAATT
>NW_013853826.1:0-865 GCF_000517525.1 Limulus polyphemus
TGTCAGAAGTGGGATAGAAAATAAGAAAAAAAAAAGGAAGAAGAAGAAGATGGAAACAAGAGGCGGAAAATCAACCTACAGCTTAGCAGATTTGATGGCAGCAATACAAGAACAAGAAAAGAAACAAGAAGAGAGACAACAGCAGTTGCAAGAAAACCTGCAACAGTAGCTGCTCGAACAACAAAATAAACAAGAAGAGAGATTACAGCAGTTGTTAGAGGAAAAAGAAAAGAAACAAGAAGAACGAGAAAATAAACAAGAAGAGAGATTACAACAGTTGTTGGAAGAAAAAGAAAAGAAACAAGAAGAGAAATTACAGCAGTTGTTGGAGGAAAAAGAAAAGAAACAAGAAGAAAGACTTGTAACTGCTGTTTCATTGTCTGTGGCTGATTAAGTCGGTGGTCAATGTATCCTCCTTGTGTAAAAGTCAATAGATCATCCTTTAACGTATCTAATTCGCTTTTAAATTTACTAATGTTTTCCATTTGTACTTCTTGTTTCCTTTCTTGTTCCAGTTGCTACTGCTGTAATTTGTCTTCTTGTTTCTTTTCTTTTTCCTCCAACAACTGCTGTAATCTCTCTTCTTGTTTATTTTCTTTCTCCTCCAACAACTGCTGTAATCTCTCTTTTTGTTTATTTTCTTTCTCCTCCAACCACTGCTGTAGTCTCTCTTGTTTACTTTGCTGTTCGAGCTGCCATTATTGTAAGTTTTCCAAGCCCCTTACAGAGCCCGCAGTTAAACCCTAATGCAGACATATTCAGTCCCGTTAGAAGTCACATCCCATATATTAATGTCAGTAATAGGAGTGATCCAGTGCGAAGGAAGCCACAGGAATTCGATGAGAAGGCACCGTGAGAAGCATAT
>NW_013853827.1:0-355 GCF_000517525.1 Limulus polyphemus
AAATCCTTTATCTTCTTATTGATAGGATACAATTTTGTTAAATTTTGTGTCTTCTTATTGACAGTACACAGTATTGATAAATCCTGTATCTTCTTATTGACAAGACACAATATTGATTAATCCTGTATCTTCTTATTGACAGGACAAAGTATTGTTAAATCTTGTGTCTTCTTATTGACAGTACACAGTATTGATAAATCCTTTATATTCTTATTGACAGGACACATTATTATTAAATCTTGTGTCTTCTTATTGACATTACATAGTATTGATAAATCCTGTATTTTCTTATTGACAAAACACAGTATTGTTAAATCTTGTGTATTTTTATTGACAGTGCATAGTATCGTTAAAT
>NW_013853828.1:0-625 GCF_000517525.1 Limulus polyphemus
GTTTGTTGTAGCCATGTCATTTGAGATGTGTTACTTTTTGTAACCATGTCATTTGAGATGTAACCTTTTTTGTAGCCATGACATTTGAGATGTGTTACATTTTTTGTAGCCATGTCATCTGAGATGTGTTACGTTTTTTGTAGCCATGTCATCTGAGATGTGTTACGTTTTTTGTAGCCATGTCATCTGAGATGTGTTACGTTTTTTGTAGCCATGTCATCTGAGATGTGTTACGTTTTTTGTAGCCATGTCATTTGAGGTGTCAAGAAAAAAATCTCAACAGCAGTGGCTACTCGTCAAATTTGTTGTTTTTTTATATTCAGTTCCACCTAGGATAGATGAAGGAAACACCAGCACTGACCTAGAGGTCAAGGAGAACGAAGAGGTCACCCTAAAATGCGTTGCTACAGGCTCGCCAGAACCAACTGTTACATGGAGACGAGAAGATAATCTCCCAATATTTATTGGAAGCAAAAACGGTAAATTTCTCTCCAGTGATTTTATAAAAATATGTTCATATATTTATTTTTATTGTTTCAGGTTCCTGTTCAGCTTAAACTTAAAAACAATAAACCCGTGTTATTATATATATATTATATATAGAGAGAGAGTTATTTGTTTATTC
>NW_013853829.1:0-358 GCF_000517525.1 Limulus polyphemus
TTAATACAAGACAGAACTTTGTGTTACAGTTACAGGACTAGGTTTTATGTTATTAATACAAGACAGAACTTTGTGTTACAGTTACAGGACTAGGTTTTGTGTTACAGTAACCGGACTAGGTTTTGTGTTAATAACACCACAGAACTTTGTGTTACAGTTACAGGACTAGGTTTTGTGTTACAGTAACCGGACTAGGTTTTGTGTTAATAACACCACAGAACTTTGTGTTACAGTTACAGGACTAGGTTTTGTGTTACAGTAACCGGACTAGGTTTTGTGTTAATAACACCACAGAACTTTGTGTTACAGTTACAGGACTAGGTTTTGTGTTACAGTAACCGGACTAGGTTTTATGTTA
>NW_013853830.1:0-358 GCF_000517525.1 Limulus polyphemus
TGCAGATGTTCGGGTACGCCAACGATAAAATACAGATGTTTGGGTATGCCAACGATAAAATACAGATGTTTGGGTACATCAACGATAAAATACAGATGTTCGGGTACATCAACGATAAAATACAGATGTTCAGGTATGCCAACGATAAAATACAGATGTTCGGGTACGCCAACGATAAAATACAGATGTTCAGGTACGCCAGTGATAAAATACAGATGTTCAGGTACATCAACGATAAAATACAGATGTTCAGGTATGCCAACGATAAAATACAGATGTTCAGGTATGCCAACGATAAAATACAGATGTTCGGTATGCCAACGATAAAATACAGATGTTCGGTATGCCAACGATAAAA
>NW_013853831.1:0-354 GCF_000517525.1 Limulus polyphemus
GAAGAGGAGGGTTCAGGGCCCCAGAAGGTACCGGTGAGAGAACTGAGGAGATGAAGACGTCGAGTAACCTTAGCTGAAAGGGCAGATAGGTATGGCTTCCAAGTAAGATGCCTATCAAAGACAATGCCTGGATAGGTCACGGAGTCGGAAAGGAGAATTGGGACATTGTCAACCTGGACATCAAATAGAGATGGGTCACGGCAAGAGCGAAACTTATGACAAGTTAGACCAAAAAGAATAGCTCAGGGATTAGGTACATTGAGGGATAGTCGACAGCAGTGACACCAAGCAAAAAAGATTTACAGCAGCCTCGAGTCGCTTGTTCAGAGTTGACATTGTGGAACAATGGGCTAT
>NW_013853832.1:0-358 GCF_000517525.1 Limulus polyphemus
TGAAATTTAATGAAATACTGGTACGAAACGCAAAACCTGCCATAACTCTCTTAGAACGAAGAGTAGCATGGTGAAACTTCGCATGTAATTTCGGATCGAACTAGTGAAACAACGTACCAAATTTCGATAAGATGCATCAATTCCGTACCAACTGGTAAGAAGAAATAGAGAAACAAAAAATAACAAAATGCTTCACTGCTGTAAAAATACGCTTCAAGGAATAGCCAATAAAGTAATAACAAAAAACGACCTAAAAATTTGGAAAACTAATACTACAAAGTTACAGATGTGCACGTAAATACGTAAGGACGTGACGAACCTTCATAAAAAATTTCGAGAAGATCCATTGAAATTTGAT
>NW_013853833.1:0-357 GCF_000517525.1 Limulus polyphemus
CAGTCGTACTTTTTGTGTTTATTGTGCCGAATAAACTGTGGGGTCAGCAGCGTGAACTTTGTACGTTGTTCGTAAACTATCTCACCCTTTTTGGTGGTCACTCTCGTTCAACCGAGCGCGAGCGCATTTGAACGTTACTGTACATATGATAGTAAGAAAGCTTTTCAGTACTTGAATATCATTTCTTTGAACTTTCAAACAAGTTTATTTCAACATATGCCCGTGTATGTTGTTTCAGAATAGAGACAAAACTAATTGCCACTACTAACAAATGTATGTAACAGTTTATAGTACAGGTGGTTTCAATAAACATCGCCTGAGCCTGACCCCTTGTTACTTGATACATCCTATTAGAAG
>NW_013853834.1:0-357 GCF_000517525.1 Limulus polyphemus
GAACGAACAACCTCATTTGTTCGAATGCTACATGATTTATAAAAGCAAAACTTCTAACATAGTAATTTTTGTTATATCCACTTATGAAAACTTATTTTCGAAAATCATATTTTTTGTTTCTTTGTTCACTTAGTAGTTTTCGTAATCATAAAGTTGAAATGTTAACTTTTTAAAATAATTTCAAGTCGATTTTTCTTTCCCAGTTTGAAATAAATCTTTACAATGTCACAGGATGCACTTAATTTGTTTT
Organism: Limulus polyphemus; assembly: GCF_000517525.1. Lineage (NCBI taxonomy): Eukaryota > Metazoa > Arthropoda > Merostomata > Xiphosura > Limulidae > Limulus > Limulus polyphemus. The sequence goes on from NW_013853834.1 coordinate 251, forward strand.
AAGTTATATATTCGACAGTCACATAAGATGTTTTATCACAAACTTAAAATATCTTAAACACACAAGACAAACATCAGTTTCATTTAAAAAAGTGTTATTGCAACAAG
>NW_013853835.1:0-356 GCF_000517525.1 Limulus polyphemus
ATTGCTGGTCCTTTGCCTCAAACTCGTGCTGGAAACAAGTACATTTGTGTGGTGATGGATTATTTCACCAAGTGGCCTGAGGCATATGCAATACCAAATCAGGAAGCTACAACTGTAGCTTCGGCTATTAGTGACTTCTTCTTCAGATTTGGTATGCCATATGAACTGCATTCAGATCAAGGCCGTAACTTTGAATCAGCTGTGTTCCATCAATGCTGCAAGTTGTTTGGCATCCGAAAGACCAGGACAACGCCACTTCACCCACAGTCTGATGGGATGGTAGAAAAGTACAATTGGACACTTGGACAGGAATTGGCAAAATTTTGTAATAGCTACCAAGATGACTGGAATGTCTT
>NW_013853836.1:0-357 GCF_000517525.1 Limulus polyphemus
GTTTTGATGCCTCACGAACTCTCCGATGATCATCGTTTCCAACGTGTGAACGTTGCTTCGGCTCTTTTGGCGCGTAATGCGCGTGAACCATTTTTGGACAGAATTGTCACCGGTAATGAAAAATGGATTCTCTATGCGAATATTAAATGTCAAAAACATTGGTTCAGTCCTAGACAAAAATCACTTCCGACTCCAAAATCTGGACTTCATCCGCAGAAAGTGATCAAAGGAGTATGTCATTTCGAACTCCTCAATCCACAGCGAACTGTCAATGCAGAAATCTATAGTCAGCAACTGGAACGTTTAAATCAAGCCCTTCATCCGAAACGCCCTACACTCGTTAATCGGAAAGGTGTT
>NW_013853837.1:0-470 GCF_000517525.1 Limulus polyphemus
GTGCCTTTAAAAACGTTCAGAAAAAGATCTATAGTAATGTTTGGTGCCTTTAAAACGTTCAGAAAAAGATCCATAGTAATGTTTGGTGCCTTTAAAAACGTTCAGAAAAAAGATCTATATGTTGCGTCAGCGAGTCACATGACCACCGTGACGCAACGTTTCTAGAACTATCATGTACTTTGGCGAATGTTCAAGTTCTTACTAGAAATAGGGTACGCTGGTATATAAAAGAGAGGTAATGTGTGTATAGTCAATGAGCAATTGAACTGCAGTCAGAGATAGCCGTATTGTTGTAGGTAACGTTCGTTCGTTATTATAGTTTGTTATAACGCGACTGTTGAGAATAAGTGTATCGGTAAAGTTGTATTCGGAAAGAATAAACCAGTTTTATTAAGTAAAGAACTTGTGTCGCTTAAGTTTCGTCAGAACGAAGTTACGGAAAATCAATTAACAAACGGAGACGTAACAAA
>NW_013853838.1:0-357 GCF_000517525.1 Limulus polyphemus
AACCATTTGTTTCGGTAAAGTACTAAGTATTCCTTCTGATCAAGTTAATCCATCTTATTAAGATATAGTTTTCAACCATTTGTTTCGGTTAAGTACTAAGTATTCCTACTAACCAAGTTAATCCATCTTATTAAGTGGTCTTCAACCGCTTGGTTCAATAAAGCATTAAGTATTCCAACTGATCAAATTAATCCACTTCTTTTACTAAAATTATCTCTTTTGAAGAAATATGAAGTCTTATTTTCAATAAAGATAATTCACTTCAATTATGAAGATAATCTAATCTTAAACTGCCTGTATTTGGAGCAAGCTTATCTTATTGTTTAAATATAAGATCATCTTGTTATATTAAAACCA
>NW_013853839.1:0-839 GCF_000517525.1 Limulus polyphemus
ATTCCTGGTGTTTGTGACCAGCTATTTGGGTCTTATGTTTTCCTGGAGATGCAGGTCTGGGATGATTCACTCCTGTACCTTCTTATTCTAGTAGGTATTTCATACCTTCTCATGTACTGTATGGCTTACACTATGTGCATTCAGACATTTTAAACTCATTAAAAGATGTACAATGAATAGTTTAACTTGTTCTGACCCACAGATCAAACTTGCTAAAAGGATATCTATCATTCAATGACAAACTAGTTAAAGAAAATGACTTATGAAAATATTTAATAGTACCTTTGTCACCCTGATAAACTAATTAAATTTTGAATCAATTTTGCCACAGTTTACCTGTTTTTCTTTTAGGTATTTTAAAGAAATGTGATATTCTTCAAGAAAGTAATTATGCTTCATAACATGCTAGCATCACCCATTCTTATGAAAGTTGTATTTTTACAAATATTCTTTACCTTATGACTTTTATTTGTAAGAAACAAATTTTCATTAAAACCCTATCAAAAAGTGTTGTATATTGATGTTGTTAATGAACTACTGTATCTGGTTTATGCATCTCTGATAAGCCATAATATTTCCGTAAGATACTAAACCTCGGTGCATCTTTGATAACCCATAATATTTCTGTAAGATACTAAACCTACGGTGCATCTCTAACCCATAACATTTCTGTAAGATACTAAACCTCGGTGCATCTCTGATAACCCATAACATTTCTGTAAGATACTAAACCTAGGTGCATCTCTGATAACCTATAACATTTCTGTAAGATACTAAACCTCGGTGCATCTTTGATAACTCATAACATTTCTGTAAGATACTAAACCTCGGTGCATCTC
>NW_013853840.1:0-357 GCF_000517525.1 Limulus polyphemus
GATGACTGTAACATTCTAGATTTTACAATTTTGTCTAAGTGAAATAAAATTATGATTACTGGCTTCTTTAAAAACACAGTTTACAAAGCATTTTCTGGTAGGTTCAATTTAAAGTAAGTTGTAGTACTGAACTGTTTTTGAACTTCACATGCATTAGTGAATATTTTCTTAATATTTGTTCTGTGGAATAGCAACTTGATTGCTGATTTTGTGTGAGATACACAAACATAACTTTATTTAGAGGGAAAAAAAAGACAAGATGTAACCTTGATTTTAAGTTATATTCAGATTAAAGCCCTGTAGATCCATGGGCTAAAGTATTTTTAGGAGCCCATCAATGATATTGTATGAATTTGT
>NW_013853841.1:0-926 GCF_000517525.1 Limulus polyphemus
TTATTCACTTGTTATATAAAGTAAAGTTATAATTACAACAGCGTGTCATTGCATAATACATCATAAAGTCATAAAGACCAAGTGTATCCACTTGTTATATAAAATACAGTTATAATTACAACAGCATCCTAAACTTCAATACATCATAAGGTCATAAAGACCCCCGTGTATTCACTTGTTATATAAAATACAGTTATAATTACAACAGCATGTGATAGTACAATACATCATAAGGTCATAAAGACCCCGTGTATTCACTTGTTATATAAAATACAGTTATAATTACAACAGCATGCCAAACTTCAATACATCATAATGTCATAAAGACCCCGTGTATTAACTTGTTATATAAAATACATATAAAAAGTGAATACACGGGGTTTTTATGACCTTATGATGTGTTATGCAATGACATGCTGTTGTAATTATAACTGTATTTTATATAACAAGTGAATACACGGGGTGTTTATGACCTTATGATGTATTGTACAATCACATGCTGTTGTAATTAGAACAGTATTTTATGTAACAAGTGAATACACAAGGTCTTTATGACATTATGATGTAGTGTACAATGACATGCTGTTGTAATTATATCTGTTGTAATTATAACTGTATTTTAGCATGCCAAACTTCAATACATCCTTTAGGTCATAAAGACCCATGTATTCACTTGTTATATAAAATATAGTTATAATTACAACAGCATGTCATTGTACATTACATCATAAGGTCATAAAGACCCCGTGTATTCACTTGTTATATAAAATACAGTTATAATTACAACGTCATGTCATAGTACAATACATCATACGGTCATAAAGACTCCGTGTATTCAATTGTTATATAAAATACAGTTACAATTACAACAGCATGCCAAACTTTAATACATCCTTTAGGTCATAAAGACCCCGTGTATTCACTTG
>NW_013853842.1:0-354 GCF_000517525.1 Limulus polyphemus
GTTTCACACCGTTAGAAATGCAGGTATTGTTACCAATAAGTAGGCCTACTACCGAACAGTAAAACTACAGTTTCAAACGTATAGGAATGCAAATCTTGTTATCAGTATATAGTTCTACTACCGAACATTAAAATTACACACCGTTAGAAATACTTGTATTTCTACCAGTAAGTGGACCTACTACCGAACAGTGAGACTTCAAACGTTGTCATGATGGATATATTATTTTCTATGACTGTGTTAAGACAAAACTTTTAAAATGTCCTATGTTACGGCAAGAGCCGGTTTCTTTTGAATATCTTCAGAACGTATTTGGAAAACTTACAAAACACTGAAAAATACCCATAAAAAGTT
>NW_013853843.1:0-357 GCF_000517525.1 Limulus polyphemus
ATGTTAATAAATGGAATATGGTAATATCTGAACCATGCTCTAATATATTTATCGATGTTAAAACATGGAATATGGTAGTAAGTGAACCATGCTCCTATATATTTATCATTGTTAAAAAATGGAATATGTTAGTATTTGAAACATGTCCTGATATATTTATCAATGTTAAAAATGGAATATTATAGTATCTTAAAAATGCATGTTCTTATATATTTATCAACATTGAGAAATGGAATGCTTTACTGTCTGAACCATGCTCTGATACATTTATCACTGTTTAAAAATGGAATATGGTAGTATCTGAACCATACTCTGGTATATTTATCAATGTTAAAAATTGGAATATGGTTGTATCTG
>NW_013853844.1:0-357 GCF_000517525.1 Limulus polyphemus
CACATTTGGTAACTAGAGTTACACGTAGGTGTTCGTGGATTTGTTGTACCAAAAAACGCTAAAGATGAGTATGGGGGATATAAATTCTGTAACTAGAGTTACACCTAAGTGTTCATGGAGTAGTTGTACAAAGTAAAGCTAAAGATGAGTATGGTGTTTATGAATTCGGTAAAAAGAGTTACACCTAGGTGTTCATGGAGTAGTTTTACCAAATAACGCTAAAGATTAATATGGTGGTTATAATATCGGTAACTAGAGTAACACCTATGTGTTCATGGAGTAGTTGTACCAAGTAAGGCTAAAGATGAATGTGGTGGTTATAAATCTGGTAACTAGAGTTACACCTAGGTATTCGTG
>NW_013853845.1:0-357 GCF_000517525.1 Limulus polyphemus
TATATATAGTTTTCTTCATTACCCATTCAAGCCGTCTCCAGCCATTATTAGAACCAGAAGATGGTGACTTTGTCATAGAGAATGAAGACCTAATAGACTTAAGACTGCTGGATGGAAATGAGACGTACAAGTACGTCAACACAAGTGAAGAACTGATTAGCAAGCAGAAGAAATACCTACAAGAGCTACTGTGCCAGTACTCAGATGTCTTTCACAGATAAACCAGCAAGATAGACCTTGTGCAACACAAGATCGAGACCACAACCAGGGATCCTGTCAAGGTGAAGCCCTACCAGATGCCCTATACAATGAGAGACGAACAAGGGAACTGTAAATGTTGGTGCTGACGATATGAGG
>NW_013853846.1:0-357 GCF_000517525.1 Limulus polyphemus
AAGACTAATTCAGGTAACAATAACCAGATTAATCACGTAGGACTAATTCAGATGACAATAACCAGATTAATCACGAAGGACTAATTCAGGTAACAATAACCAGATTAATCACGTAGGACTAATTCAGGTAACAATAACCAGATTAATTAATTAAGACTAATTCAGGTAATAATAACCAGATTAATCACGTAGGACTAATTCAGATGACAATAACCAGATTAATCACGAAGGACTAATTCAGGAAATAATATCCAGATTAATCACGTAGGACTAATTCAGGTAACAATAACCAGATTAATCACGTAAAACTGATTCAGGTAACAATAACCAGATTAATCACGTAGGACTAATTCAGAT
>NW_013853847.1:0-357 GCF_000517525.1 Limulus polyphemus
ACATGACTAGTACCACCTTCTAGACTTTCCTGATTGTCCTACATGACTAGTACCTCCATCTAGACTTTCCTTATTGTCCTACACGACTAGTACCACCTTCTAGACTTTCCTTATTGTCATACATAACTAGTACCTCCTTCTAGACTTTCATTATTGTCCCACATGACTAGTACCACCTTCTAGACTTTCCTTATTATCCTACATGACTAGTACCATCTTCTAGACCTATCTTTATTGTCCCACATTACTAGTACCACCTTCTAGACTTTCATTATTGTCCCACATGACTAGTACCACCTTCTAGACTTTCCTTATTGTCCCACATGACTAGTACCACCTTCTAGACTTTCCTTATTG
>NW_013853848.1:0-357 GCF_000517525.1 Limulus polyphemus
TTTACACAAGGAGGATATATTAGCCATCGACCTAATCAGCCTCAGACAACGGGAAGCCCCATCTAGACCCCGCAGCTAAACCCGAATGCAGACATCTTCAGTCCTGTTAAAAGTCACATCCCAGATATGATTGTCAGCAATAGGGGTGATCTAGTACAGAGGAAGCCACAGTAATTCGATGGGAAGGCACCGTGGGAAGCATATAGAGCACAATTTGAGCTCCTGGCAGAAACAAATAGATGGACAGAGGAGCAGAGGGCAGTGTACCTGGCAACGAGCCTGAAGGGACAATCACTGGAAACACTGGGACAGTTGTCAGCAGATGACATGCACAACTATGGAGCACTGGTAGATGCT
>NW_013853849.1:0-357 GCF_000517525.1 Limulus polyphemus
AAGTTGGAAACGATGATTGTCGGAGAGTTCGTGAGGCATCCAAACACCTTCTTTATGGAGTTTTCCCATATTCGTTAGATGTTTACGTATTGTTTTATGAGAGAACTGCAATTTCAGGGCCATTTCACGACTGTGTTTCCTTGGGTTAGACTCAACAAGCGTCTTCAGAGCATCAATATCAATTCCAACATATCGGCCCCTGCCACCACACTTTTTAAAGCAAAAGTCACCTGAACAAAATTTGCTGAACCATTGTTGACATTTACGAACGTTCAAAACATTTCCATAAACTTCTTTGATATTCTTTGTGGCTACAAAGGCGTTGTTTCCCTTCTTGTATTCAAACAGCGTTACATG
>NW_013853850.1:0-357 GCF_000517525.1 Limulus polyphemus
TAAAGTAAAACTAACAATATAACTCGTAATAATAGACAAAGTAAAGTAAAACTAACAATATAACTCGTATTAATAGACAAAGTAAAGTAAAACTAACAATATAACTCGTAATAATAGACAAAGTAAAGGAAAACTAACAATATAACTCGTAATAATAGATAAAGTAATGTAAAACTAACAATATAACTCGTAATAATAGATAAAGTGATGTAAAACTAACAATATAACTCGTAAGATGGTTTACAGGGGTTGACGACTGTGTCGTGTTAGAAGACTTCATGTTCTAAAGATGGGTTACAGGGGTTGACGACTGTGTCGTGTTAAGAGACTTCATGTTCTAAAGATGGCTTACAGAGG
>NW_013853851.1:0-357 GCF_000517525.1 Limulus polyphemus
GATATTAACATACTACCCCTTCAACAGTTACTAATATAATACTAAAAGATATCACTTGATATTAACATACTACCCCTTCAACAGTTACTAATATAATACTAAAAGATATTACTTGATATTAACATACTATCCCTTCAACAGTTACTAATATAATACTAAAAGATATTACTTGATATTAACATACTACCCCTTCAACAGTTACTAATATAATACTAAAACATATTACTTGATATTAACGTACTACCCCTTCAACAGTTACTAATATAATACTAAAAGATATCACTTGATATTAACATACTACCCCTTCATCAGTTACTAATATAATACTAAAAGATATCACCTGATATTAACATACTA
>NW_013853852.1:0-357 GCF_000517525.1 Limulus polyphemus
TAACTTAGTGATGCGTTACACAAGTTTCAGTATAACTTAGTGATGTGTTACACAAGTTTCAATGTAGCTTAGTGATGCGTTACACAAGTTTCAATGTAACTTAGTGATGTGTTACACAAGTTTCAGTATAACTTAGTGATGCGTTACACAAGTTTCAATGTAACTTAGTGATGTGTTACACAAGTTTCAGTATAACTTAGTGATGTGTTATACAAGTTTCAATGTAACTTAGTGATGTGTTACACAAGTTTCAGTATAACTTAGTGATGCGTTACACAAGTTTCAGTATAACTTAGTGATGTGTTACACAAGTTTCAGTATAACTTAGTGATGTTTACACAAGTTTCAATGTAGCTT
>NW_013853853.1:0-356 GCF_000517525.1 Limulus polyphemus
TATAACAATACATATATTCACGTCTCAGTAAAGTCGACTGGTGGGATGAAGATATATAACAATACATATATTCGCGTCTCAATAAAGTCGGCAGGTGTGGGATCAGAATATATAACAATACATGTATTCACGTCTCACTAAAGTCGACTGGTGTGGGATGAGGATATATAACAATACATATATTCACGTCTCAGTAAAGTCGACTGGTGGGATGAAGATATATATAACAATAAATATATTCGCGTCTCAATAAAGTCGACTGGTGAGGGATGAGGATATATAACAATACATATATTCACATCTCACTAAAGTCGAATGGTGTGGGATGAGGATATATAACAATACATATATTCACG
>NW_013853854.1:0-356 GCF_000517525.1 Limulus polyphemus
CCAGCTCCCCAGTGACACAGCGGTATGTCTGCGGACTTACAACGCTAGAAACCGGGTTTCGATACCCGTGGTGGGCAGAGCACAGATAGCCCTTGTGTAGCTTTGTGCGTAATTAAAAACAAACAAACAATCAAAATCCCATTATGCTGTTTGGATTAATTCTCCAAAGCTTATTTTCCTAAGATTTATTTTCGTCTTACAAGAATAAGCAGTATTTATTTTAATTTTTTTAGCTTTCATATATCAAAAACAATAGAGTTGTTCAAGTGAATCAACCAATCTATGGGATACATAAGTAAACATTTTTGAGACTGTTTCTTATACGCTATCATGCAAGAACAAATAAGTTGTCAGTG
>NW_013853855.1:0-356 GCF_000517525.1 Limulus polyphemus
TGCAATGGCCTCCACAAAGCCCTAATCTCAACCCAATTGAGCAGATCTGGGATTCGATAGATTAAAAACTTGACAAATCAAAAGTTATTTCCAAAGAAATTGTATAGGAGTGTATTAGAGACATATGGGGTAAAATCCCAAAGAACATTTTGATTAAATATGTTGCAACAATGCCTGAAAGACTGTCTGCAGTTATTAAAGCAAAATGGGGACACATAAAATATTAACTGTCTGCTGAACTCAAGCACTTCCACTGAGTTTCTGTTGTACTAAATATGAAGACTAATACAATTTTGATATTTCACGTGTGATTTGAAAGTAGCCTGAAATCTAATGTTTGACTTTGTCCTAACACC
>NW_013853856.1:0-357 GCF_000517525.1 Limulus polyphemus
ATTGCCTCATATTTGAATGCTTCGTCAAGAGTAGCCTGTATCAGTACATTAGAGTTAACAAAGGAATAAAGACCCTACATTGAGGTTCAACAAGTCAGTTCACGAGGTATAGCTTACTTGAAGATAAACAACAATACTTGACAACAAACAACGATACTTGAAGATAAACAACAATACTTGACAACAAACAACAATACTTGATAATAAACAACGATTATTGATGATAAACAACGATACTTGAAGATAAACAACGATACTTGAAGATAAACAACGATTATTGATGATAAACAACGATTATTGATGATAAACAACGATACTTGATGATAAACAACGATACGTAATGATAAACAACGATTA
>NW_013853857.1:0-355 GCF_000517525.1 Limulus polyphemus
ATTTTCAGTTAGTTAGTTACTCATTTAATTATTTTCAATTAGTTAATTACTCGTTTAATTATTTTCAGTTAGTTAGTTACTTGGTTAATTATTTTCAGTTAGTTAGTTACTCGTTTAATTATTTTCAGTTAGTTAGTTACTCGTTTAATTATTTTCAGTTAGTTAGTTACTAGTTTAATTATTTTCAGTTAGTTAGTTACTTGGTTAATTATTTTCAGTTAGTTAGTTACTTGGTTAATTATTTTCAGTTAGTTAGTTACTTGGTTAATTATTTTCAGTTAGTTACTTAGTTAATTATTTTCAGTTAGTTACTTGGTTAATTATTTCAGTTAGTTAGTTACTTGGTTAATTATTT
>NW_013853858.1:0-355 GCF_000517525.1 Limulus polyphemus
GACAAACAAACAGCTTATCTAGTAATAAGTCGTATATTCTGGTTCTATAAGTACATTGTTGTTATCTAAAGATATCTAACTTTATTGTGCTTAACAACAAACAAACAACTTATCTAGTAATAAGTCGTATATTCTGGTTCTATAAGTACATTGTTGTTATCTGAAGATAACTAACTTTATTGTGCTTAAAGACAAACAAACTACTTATCTAGTAATAAGTCTTATATTCTGGTTCTATAAGTACATTGTTCTCATCTGAAGATAACTAACTTTATTGTGCTTAACGACAAACAAACTGCTTATCTAGTAGTAAGTCGTATATTCTGGTTCTATAAGTACATTGTTCTCATCTGAA
>NW_013853859.1:0-357 GCF_000517525.1 Limulus polyphemus
AGGTGAAGTAAGTGGGTAGAAAATGTAGATGTCTTTAGGTAATTTAACTCGTGTTTTGCATTAACAAACATATGGTTTCCTTATTGAAGATTTGTTAGACCAGATGATTTTTATTCGTTCAAGAAGGAATCCGCAGAATGGGAAGGTTAACATTAGTTCATAAAGACACACAGTAGTGTGTCGTGCGGCCAAAACAAATTATTATTAATAGTAGTGTGTTAAAACATACTTGATGGTCGACTTTGTGCATCTAGTTTTAGTTGCTTATTTGTTCTTCTCAAAAGGTGAAAGAAAGACACCAATCAGAAGAACTTCAAGCCTGCAATAAGAAGCGCCATTTAGAGGTGCCTACAGGGG
>NW_013853860.1:0-357 GCF_000517525.1 Limulus polyphemus
AACAAATCTTCCTTATTTAACTACATCAAATGATACTAACAAATCTCGTTATTTAACTACATCAAATGATACTAACAAATCTTCCTTATTTAACTACATCAAATGATACCAACAAATCTCGTTATTTAACTACATCAAATGATACCAACAAATCTTCCTTATTTAACTACATCAAATGATACTAACAAATCTTCCTTATTTAAGTACATCAAATGATACCAACAAATCTTCCTTATTTAACTACATCAGATGATACTAACAAATCTTCCTTATTTAACTACATCAAATGATACTAACAAATCTTCCTTATTTAACTACATCAAATGATACTAACAAATTTTCCTTATTTAACTACAT
>NW_013853861.1:0-356 GCF_000517525.1 Limulus polyphemus
AGTACATCCACCATGAGTGAGTAACTTAAAACAGAATCTCCAGCTTTACTTAGTAGATCCATCATGAGGGAGTAACTGAAAACAGAATCTCCAGCTTTACTTAGTACATCCACCATGAGTGAGTAACTTAAAACAGAATCTCCAGCTTTTCTTAGTACATCCACCATGAGGGAGTAACTGAAAACAGAATCTCCAGCTTTTCTTAGTACATCCATCATGAGGGAGTAACTGAAAACAGAATCTCCAGCTTTACTTAGTAGATCCACCATGAGGGAGTAACTGAAAACAGAATATCCAGCTTTACTTAGTACATCCATCATGAGGGAGTAACTGAAAACAGGATCTCCAGCTTTACT
>NW_013853862.1:0-355 GCF_000517525.1 Limulus polyphemus
ATAGGTATTCGGTAAATAGGACTTTAATATGGGTATCAAGTAAGGAAAACTTTGTTATATGTATTAAGTAAAGAGGATTTGAACATAGGTAGCAAACAAGAGATATTTAAATATAGGTATTCGGTAAATAGGACTTTAATACGGGTATCAAGTAAGGAAAACTTTAATATATGTATTAAGTAAATAAGATTTGAATACAGGTAGCAAACAAGAGATATTTAAATATAGTTATTCGGTAAATAGGACTTTAATATGGGTATCAAGTAAGGAAAACTTTGATATATGTATTAAGTAAAGAGGATTTGAACATAGGTAGCAAATAAGGATATTTAAATATAGGTATTCGGTAAATAGG